>NW_017259375.1:1811653-1812761 GCF_001594045.1 Atta colombica
TTTAAAATGGGATATAAAGAATGAAATCTCACTTTTAGAAATGGATAATTGAACTCTTCTTTAATATCGGTTCAATTGTCGCTCTTTGTCATCCTTTAGAATTAGATTCTTTGTAATTAGATTCACTTCAAAGATTTTAGAGAGCTTACTTACATCACAATGATAATTAAGAAAACTTGTTAAAAATCCACAATGCGCTGTTTCAATTACACTTGTTTAAACATGATATTTTGATGCTAGAAATTTTGCTGGAATTAATTCATGCGACTTGTGTGACGCGTGGAATGCGTCATGCAACAGTTCGTGTGAAATTTTAGAGTATTTTCTTTAGAATTAAACACATTACATGCTTATACTACCCATCAATTATACTACACCATTTACGAAGCATATTCTTAAACGCATGGTAATGGTATAGTTTCAAACAATGTCCACAGAAACGCGAACGCAGTCTCACCTGGGAATTTCCCTAACTCAAGGTCCGATTAGAAATGTAACAATGGCGACATCAGCCGGAGGACAGCAATTAGGAGCCGCGTGCGAAGGAAACTAGAGAAACTCGGCAATTATGCGCGTTTCGAACGACGTGTAGCTTTCAAAGTTTACCATGCGTACAACTGTGTTTGACTTAGAAAACGATAATTTGCGATATTTGCTCTACAATAATTGATATAGAAGAGCATCTTTTGTATTTCATAAAAAATATAATATATACATTGAAAAAAAGTGTTTGGTATTTATGACTATAATTGCACAATAAAATAATTACGAAGAGCTCCATTTTTCAGTTATTACTCTGCTAAAATGTTATTATAAAAAATATTGTGAATTAAAAACTCCTGTTAAATCCACATGATGTAGTGTTAATATTAATATCAATACGTGAGAATTTTATATAGAAAATGTATATAATGTTAAATTCGCCGATATTTTTAGAGTGTAATAATAATTATACATAAAAAAAATATACAATTGTCTAAAACGATTATAATTTTATACACTTTCCCTCTTAATGTATTACGTTCATATTTTTTCACATTTTATTTAAACAATGTTTAAGCTGTATAATATTATTAATTAAATAATTTATTTTATTTAAATATCATTA
>NW_017259375.1:1812861-1816646 GCF_001594045.1 Atta colombica
GAAAGAAGTTGTCACTCCATCAAAGACCATCATTCCGACTAAGTCCCTTCTCGTGTCCACGTTCTCCTTTGTAGTTACAGTGTTTAGTGGGGCAAACTGAAGAGTGCCAACTTTCCAGCGACTCGACTATTATGCGAGAGGATCGCATCGGAGCCTCGCGTGCGGAATCAATCGAGCCGCAAGTGTTTGCCGAAGAATTTACACGACGGCAGGCGCGTGTGTGCACAGGTGTGCACACACGCTTGGCTTCTTGTCGGTCACGAAGAAAGCGCGAGGTCGAAGAGCGAATAGCAATCGAAATAGGTTTGTGTACTGTGACGATATTACGTCGAACCTCGTGACCTACACCCATACAGCATACCGACTGAATTTCATCTAACTGAACTTAATTCTAATTTTCAATATCGAATAATTTCCTTTTCTATTAAAAATTATTTTTTCTTAGCACGATCTTTAAAATCAATTATTAGATATAATAACTTTACTTCTTTTATAAAAAAATTGCAATTATGTAAACTGGGTGCTAGAATGTTAAAATGTTTTGTACCATCATCATCAACGTTTAAGCATTCTACAACATTATTTTAATGATCCAACAAAATTATTTTCAAATCAATACTTACGTAGCTAAATTTTTTAATATTTCAGCAAAATATCATCTTTTCCATGTAGATATATTATTAGACATTCCAAGATCCAATCTCAACTATATTTGACGCTCCTCTGTTCATTTGTTGTTTATTTGAACAGTTTAATTTATAATTGTTTATATTTATTTAGTTTGATATCAATAAAATTCAACTAATTCTCCGACTTAGGTTTAAATATTCAGACATATCTTTTGTGAAGAAGATAGCAACAGATGCAAAAGAATTTTCTTTCGATAAATATAAATATACAATATAAAGACATACGGTTTCTCTGCAACAAGTTGATATATTTGTCATCTTTAACGTAATTTAACGACGTTAAAGACGACGTAAAATGACGACAAAAACGTCAGCTTGTTTGCTGTGCTATCACGTTCAAGACGATCAGAGATCCTGTTCTGATTGACGATGCAGGTCGTTGTCGAAATGGCAATTAGTCAAGGATCATTATACCGTGTTCTCAAATCGAGTATAGTCAGTAATCCGATAACCCCGGCTCGTCTCGATGAGCTGCGGTGCATTTCCGGTGTAACGGTCCAGATCATACGAATACCCGCTACGTTATGACTTCGCGATACTCATTTCTTACTGTACGTACGACCTAGCAATTCGCCATGAGACTGTTAGGTCGCGGCTGAACTAAGGATATTTACGATACTTGGAGCAACGAAATATCGATACTTCGCTTACGGTACTTCAATAGTACCGATAAAATCATTTTACTCGTGATATTTCAGTGGTATTCGCCAATATTCCTTCTTTATATTTGGGAAAAACTTGCTGTTTGAGAAACAGCATATTAAAAGTCAGAAAGGAATAGCTTCTAATCATATATCGAGCACATCCAGCACGAAATAAAACGTTTACGCAGCAAGAAAGTAATAACGGATGATAACTAAGATGTCTAGTGTATATCATAAAACGTAGCAGAACCTAAACAAAAAAATAAAGAATGAAGAGTATAGAAAAACTCAGAAGCGAGAGAATAGATCGTAAATTTTCAGACCGAATCGCGCGGAAGGACGGATTGGAAACATGCCAATTTAACGAGCAGTCCCTCGTTCATTCGCGTTGCGCATTAAGCCATCGATTTTCTCCGGCTCGTTCATTTTCTTTCACACGGTTCGCGGAGAAGAAAGAAACGACACGAGGCACGAGCCCGAACGAATGAACGAACGAACGGACGGGAACTTAACGACCCGAACGTAATACCGCGAGGAACGCGAATAGGAATGAGGAAATGCCGCGCCATGAGCCGTTAAACTTATTTCATCCGGGAGGTCACCACAGAATTCGTGAACTCGTGGTTGCGGCCGCGTCTTAATTCGCCACAACTTAGATCAAACTTTCAATTAGCGAAATTTGCGTGGATAGAATTTGCGTGGATAGATCAAGATCTTGCCGCGGATAGAAGAACATTCATTACCTTGAATTCTGCCGGAGAATCTTGTATATATTTAAGTGTCTGTATTGTTGAATTTATGTCAAATTATATCTAATTTGAGTTAGTTTTAATCATTTCTGTAAGTCGTTACTGTTCCCATTCAATATGTCGTTAATTTAATTAAAACAATAAAGTAAAACACTTTAACTCAACAATACAGTATTAAGGATATTAAGGATATTTTGGCGGTACATTTTAAATTTGCCTCATTTAGTTATTACATATTTATTAAATAAACGTTTACTTTGGAAGCTAAACAATTCAACTGCAAGAATTGAATTTTTCACATATTAGAAATTAAAAGTAATAAAATATTATTTAATTCAAGGGATCACAGGTTATGTTTGCTCCTTTGGTATTTAATAACGTGAATTAAATCTTTGCAATTTCTTAAGACTACTCGATCGTAACGTCTGTGAAATCTCAGTCTTGAATTCTACGGCTTTTCGATCCTAAAATCCTTAGTTTCTTAGAACTATAGATCCTTAAATTATAATATTTATGTTAAGTCTGCGAAACGTTTTTGCTTTACTTTTCTGACTACTCATAGTGATTCTTAAGTGATTCTTAAATTCCAATATATTATCGTATCATATCATAAAAACCTAACGCGAAATATATACACATATACAATATAAAACACTTGAATATTTTAATGCGTCTATAAAGAGTACTTCTAATACGTACAGCGTGCATCGACGAGCCGACGAGACTCATCCGGTAAGTACTATACTGATTTTCAACGGTATCCGTAAAAAGGGGCGAATTATAGCGCGTCGGCGCGGTACATGAGAAAATTTGCATAGAGGTCGTGGAAAGAACGACGAGGGGGGCGTCCTCGTCGTCGCCGTGTCGTCGGGATTAACCACGTCCAAGACGCACGATAATCATCATAACGGGCACATCCTTCCACCGAGAGAATCCTTACCTCGCTTGCTCGCGATAGTCTCGAAGTACGTAGGTGCGCTACGCAATTCCACCGAATGTACTTCCTTTCTGAAGCGTCTAAGACGTCTGATCTTCTGTCATTAAGCCAAGATACACATACATATACAACCTACTTGTATTCAGATAAAAGTGTCAATAGAGCGCGACGAATATTTTAACTGTAGATAAGTGAAATGGCCGACATATTCGCGTCGATCGTAATGCCACAGATTAAATATATTATAATATATTATTAAACATTATTTACGCGAGGAGATTTGTTGCTGAGTGTAATACTATAATAAGATTCTGCTTTTTTATTAGTGCCAATCAGTACGATATATTTTAATATTCATTTGCGTTCGAATAATGTCTTTAGGATATATTAAAATTCTAAAAATTCTTCGGATCGCGTAAGAACCGTTGCGACGAATGATAGCATTGTTCCCAAGGCGCTGTGAAATTATCACAATAACAACGAAGGAATACGGTACCCCCAAATCGCGCGAGAATCGCTTCCCGAGGAAGCGAGAGCGAACATAACGGAAGTGCATGCCGGCGCTTCGGATTCGCTTCGTGGGCTGAAACATGCTTAGGATTCGTTGCTTTAGATGTCTATTCTTGTATCGTTGGCAAGGTGAATAAGATTAATGGTAAAATATGAAGATACTGACCGTTTAAGGCTATTAAATCTATCATAACTGTAAGTCTATTTTCTGTGACTAAACTAGTATACATTTTTGGAACTTTAAAACAGATATATA
>NW_017259375.1:1816746-1843870 GCF_001594045.1 Atta colombica
ATGCTCAGTGTTATTTGTTCGAAGTAATATTTTTCGCAATAAATAAATTTATCTACAGATTTTCAGCATATTAAAATTTCTTTAATAGATGCCTATTGAGCATAAAAAAAATTAATTGTAATATTTCGATAGTTTAGCTGCTTTTTAAGTCCGACAAGGACTTAATTCGGAGTTCAAATGACTACAAATATAGTATATATTTATATTATATGTTCAAATTCGCATCAAATTATTTAAGCATTAAAGATTCAAGTTGGATCGTTATGGGCCTTTATTTTCTATTTCCTATTGATTATATAGCCTTGTTTAACATTTGATAAACAACAAGAATGAATATCATAAATGTTATGAGCATCAAGTGGAACACATCCTTATTCACTTCGAATAAATAAAAATATCATTTAAAGACTCTAGTTAAGTGTCTTTACATCTACATGCTGCGCGATTGAAAAGGCCAGGCTAGGGCCAGGAAGGGGCATTGAATTTCCTAGCTCTGTATGATACTCCGTAGCATCGCGCGCCGTTGCGCTATTATGCAAGCGCACGCACGCGATTCTCGACGACGTTCGCGAAACGTTCGCGAAACGACGGCGCTTGAGGGCTCAAGAACGTGGATGCACAACACCGTCGAAGAAGACGAGAAAAGCCTCCCTTCCTTTTCTGTCCCTCGTTACATCAGCGAGGAATCAGTAAGTACAGGTACCGGCGTCTTCCGCGCATTGGTATGCGCGAGAGAAGCGCATACTCTCGGTGGCATCAGCATCGAGCATAAGAGAGTACCGATATACTCATATACACGTAATCAGATACCGAGGGCTCGTTCGTCCATGCCCAGAATGGTTCGTCTGCTCGGGCGTGAATGCGGAAACGACCACGCCAATTACACATCCGTGTTACTTCCATCACTAGACATTCCACGCTGAAATTCGCGCAAAACGCGCGAAATTGAGGAACGACAGCAACGGAGAAAAAATATCCACCTAAATCGTAAATCTTATTTTTATATAAGGACAATTTGAAAATTTGACAGGTTAACCCATAAATAATAGAAATTTTGTAATATTATTGGCGCATGACAAAACGATATCTATTTTATATAAGTTGTAGATATAATTGTTATAAAAATCAAGTCTAATGCACTATTGAAAAGCATAGGTAATAAGAACAGAGACTAACAGATTTCAACGTATAAAAAATCGTGTATTCTGATAGTTTGAAATCTGTTATTCCCTTTTCCGATTGTCTATCCTTTCATTCTCAGGTTTAGTTTAGCTCGAATATATTGATATATGTGAAAAAACGGAGAACATTAAATAGTTCGACTATTTTTTTTTTTATTAAAAAAGCTTAACACTAATACAAATTTTTAAGGAGATGAAAAATATGTTGGGTAATAGTGCATCATCATAAACGATTGTAAAGGAAACGGAGAGCTATGGTAAATAGTTGTCTTAGAGGAATTTCAAGAAATGGATTTCCGTAATAGTATAAGAGCAGTGGAATCGCTAGATGAAGTGCAATGAAGTTGAAGGAGATTATATTGAAAAAGAGAAGTAATTTAAAACCTAAAATTGTATGCTTCCATCGTTGGATTTTTCATCGCAAAGTTTTCAAACTGCTCTCGTATTTCGAAATGAAAATAAATTTTTTAGTTAAAAAAGTGTTTCTTGTATAGTTTGTTTTTCCTCGACATGAAGAAAAAAGGAGAAAAATGAACGGTGCAAGAAATTTGACTAAAAAGGACAAGACACTTATAATGATAGCTTTGTTAAGCACTATGTCTGCGTCCAATAGAGGCGATGAAATTTTTGATTAGAAAAAAATTCTCGGAGAAGAATTAACGACGAGCGTGAATATCTATGCGATGCGTTGTATACCGTTATGTCGAGAGGTACATATCGAGACATACAAGAGATATATAGGGGAAGAAAAATTAAGATAAAGGAAGAACTCTTGGGAGAGCGCATCCTTTATTCTTAATCTCTCACACGGAGAGAAATAATTGAGTAATTTTTACTTTACAAGGCTATAAAAATATTCTGATTATTTTTATCGAATTCATGACAAACTTTACTTGTCTAAAGATAAAGATGTGAGAAGTGTAAAGTAAAAAATACGTTATAATTATAAATCCATTCAAGTAATCATTATCTTACAGTAAAGTAAATCATACTATTCTCAAGCTGTAAAAATGAATGACTCTCAAGATTTACTTTACAAAATGTAAAAAATACTTTACTATATAGCTTTATATGACAATCTCTCATTTATCAGAAAAGTAAATTTTACGTGAACGCCTGTTCCTATGTATGTATCTATCAATAAAATTATTTTACTAGAAATCTAGCATATATTACTTTACATTTTTCTCTGTTAAATTGTGTTATTTTAACACTGAAAATGTTAAATTTTAATTTACACAAAATATTCAAATAACACAATCACATTATGTTAAATTACTATGTATACTATGTATGCTATGTATACTATGTATCGAATATGTTAAAAATTCAACATAAAAATTTGAACAAGGATTCGTTTTAAAACATAATTATTAATATATAATGTATAATAAATATGTATAATAAAAATGCATAATAATATGTATAAATGTTAATAAATTAACACAAATACATAATATTTTTTACCATGTGTGTTGTATTAAAATGAGTAAAAAGTAAACGAGAAACACCGAGTTGTCACGATGAAACGAGAGCAAAGAGAGTCCAATTAGGATCGGGGACTCGAAATGAAACTATTTCGAGTCCGTTGCGACAACGACGTTCATTTTATCATCGTTCGTTATTACCATCGTCATGTCGCAGCAAATATGGTAATAATCAACAATCCGAGATGCGCGCGCCCATGCAGCATATACCGCGTCCCCGTTATGATCATAAAATCCGATACACATAATTATAGTTTTGCAGTTTTGGCGATCTTTTTCGTGCTTCCTTAACTCTCTTTCTTTACTCCCGTAATCTTCTCGCTCCGGCCACGATTAGCGGAGTCGCGTGAACGTAATAATAGTCATTATGGCAGTTGTAACTCCATCGTCAGGAGAGCCGAATGGACGTGGTCATTGCATGTATTTCTCGATTTAATCCCCCTTAGTGCAGCCACTGTGACGTAAATAAACCCGCTGCAGTCGAAGTATCTGCTTTAAACAGATCGTCATTCGCACAAAAACGGATGCATATAATATCACAGAAAAATTCTTATTGTCACAAATTCTATTGCACGATAAAGACTCGATCTTTTCCAATAAATTTAAAATGTCAAATATATGAAAATTTATTTTCATCCTCAGCACATAATTAGCCCTCCTTAGCATGAGTTTTTAAGCATGAATTTTTCCATCAACAATAAGAGTTTAGATTTAAATTTATCTACCAAAATTCACAATCAAAATATCAATGATGCTTTTAAAAATTCCATTGCTTGCGAAAAGTTTAAAGTATAAAAGTAATTTTTATAATCTTCCACTGAAAAAAATATTTTGATTTAATCGATATCGATGCACGTTGAGGAGTTATAAGAATTATAGAAATTCTGTTTAATTTTTCTAAAATGCCATTCTTATTAATATGCTTGGTTTAACTTTTTTCGATGATCTAATATTAATACAAAATGAAATAAATATAAAATATATATCACTTTTTTAAATTACAGTAAGTAATAAAAAGCGAATAATGTGTCTTGATCGAATACTGATCGTTTGGTTTCGAGAGCCCTCAAATATAACAGTAAATCAATCTGATCTCAAGTTTTCAACCGAATGTTTCGCTACATTTCGGCAATTGTCGGCTCACCGCTACGTTTCCTTTTCCGCTCAACGTGACAGATGCGTGTCGAATTGATCAACGATACCCTTGGCGATCCAAAATGGTGTTTACGAAAGGACACGGTTCTTACGCCGTTATGTAATAACGCTGGACACAAATAGCTCTGAGATCAAAACGATTGATCGATATTAAAGCAGTGACTCTTCATCTTTTTCAAGAATAATAAGAAGTTTTTGCAATAACATGGATCCAGATACGATGAAAAACGTTAAAATTCACATTATCCTTTTCTTAATTAGTTGTTAAGAAGAACGTGTCCTCAGTTCTCACTGTATCTGGATAAACAGTTGCAAAAACTCTATTATTCTACCTAAAAAGATAAATGTAAATCGCATGAGGCTGCCTTGAAAGAGAGAGAGAGAGAGAGAGAGAGAGAGAGAGAGAGAGAGAGAATTGCCGAAAAGCAAAAATGTTATGTTTTAAGTTTATTAAATGTAAAATAAGTAAGTCATTATATTTATTTACAAAGATTTCTTTAAATCCTATTCAATAATAATTAATTTGTATTAATTTAAAGACGTATCTAAATAATGATATAAAAGATAAATAACAATCGATTTTTATAATTCGTCGATTTAAATTTACATACTAATTAATTTCGAGCTTTTAGTGAATGCTTCTATAAGAGAATGGGAGAGAAAGAAAATTAAAATAGCGATATAAATTTGTGCAAGCCGAATATATGAAATATCTTGATCGAGAATGAATATATAAAATTTTAATGCAGTTCTTGGAGCTTCACGGATTGTGGATTCAAGAACCACTGCTTTGCAACAATCAGCGAGACGGGAAACCGCGACGTCGCGAAGTGACGATGTTAAAAAATCGAACGTGCATCTCCTATGTCTCGCTTTTTCCATGCGGCTTAAACAATTTTCTTTGGTCTTCGCCGACAACGCGGATCCAAATCGATTTAACGTTCAGCGATGATCGCCAGGACAGTTTACTCAAATCGTTGCCGCTGAAACCTATGACAGACCATCTTGATTGTGACAGGCAACCGTAGTATCCACCATAAGAGAGGACTCGTACAGAGTACGGGTTATTCAAAGCTTAAGCAGCTGATAAATATCTCTATATCATGCATATATGTAACATCTGCGAAGACTTATCGAGAATCTCTTGTGAACAAAGTAGTCGCGCGAGATGAGTATACACGCATCCCGCAATCGGTGGATATCTTTCAATGTTGTTAGATTATTACTACTAGATGTATCAATAGCAGAGTTAGAGATTGTATTCTGATAGAACTGAGATATCTGATGTAATTCTGCGGTTTGGAAATAAAAGAGATATAACGTATTCAGTTCTATTTGTCCTTCTACCCTGAAACTTTAGAATTACTATATAGATATCAAATTATCATTACGTCGAATCTTTGTTTAGTAATGATATAAATTTATTTTCATATGACGCATAAATGTAAACGTGTCGACCTTCGATTTGAATCTTGAGTGTATAAAATTCAAATATAATAATAAAAAATCGCTTAAAATATGAAAACAATCAAATTTAGTAAAAATCATCATACAGAATTGAAAACTATTGATTTCTTTTTAATTATGTATGACGATTCTTATTAAATTTCTTTATTATGCTTCATAATTTATGAAATTTTTACTATCATGAAGTACCTACTGAGGATGATTTAAGTTTCATTTGTACATTATTGTACAAGAATATAAATTTATATAGCTCTTATAGATATTTTTTTTATTTACACACACACACACACACACACGCACGCACGCACGCACGCACGCACGCACGCACACACACCTGTATATATGTATCGATAATAAATTTTAAAGAACCATGCTACTTTACAAATATTAAAAACCAAGAATTATCGTTTTTAATTGGAGATGCTCGGTTATTATACGCTCTAATTAGCAGCACAAAAACGTTTTGTTATAATAACTATGCTAGTGGGCGTCATAATAATGATAATAAATCGCGCAATCCGTTTATATGATGCACTCTTGGTCGCGCCTCTTCACGATTTCTCACATCGAGGTAAATCGTTTCGATCCGCATACTGCCGTATCCCGCGTCAGTCTCTCTTTGGCGAGTCTCGTCGGGATTACATCGAGACCAACACGCAAAACACGATATGTTGCGCGCTATTACAAACGTCTGGGCTTTCATAAAACTTCCACTTGAGACTTGTAATTGCTTCCTATTTGCGAGAGGCTTGTAATACTAGACGATAGATAGCTGAGGAGCATTCAGGCGGATAAGTGTTGCACATCTTTTACTGAGTAATCGTGATACTAGACATATAATCGATTACTCTGACAACATTGCGATTTCACTCGCAACGCATGAAAATCACTGTTTAGGCAATAAAATGGAGAGAAAGCCCCGCGGAGATTAAATTTTCCGTTGCTGCGCGTAAAACGCGAGCCGCGTTTTTACTTTCTCAATTCGCGCGCCTTCATGAATATGCGAAAATTCATCGAGGCGTACCCACGGCCCACTTTTCAGCCAAACAATGGACCGGTTGAAAAGAAGAAAACGACAACAATCTGACAGCCGAATGTTTTCCGAAATCAAATAATCTTTACTATCTTATACTAAGCGCACATTGAAGCAAAAAGGACAGATTAGAATTGCAAATATTCCTAAGGTAACATATACAATAAGACAATTCGAAACAATTTTAATATTGTAAAATAATTAACTTCACTTTCTCAATAAAATTTGAAAAATTTAGGTAAAGATAAAATGTATATTTCACACTTAATTTCGATAATAATATACGGAAAAATATAAAGAGCGACACAAATTTACTTGTGTGAATTTTTTTTGTAGATTACTTTTGTCATATATTTATTTACTTTCATTAATTTTCTCAGAAATAATAATGATAAAAATAGAAATAATAATGATAAAAATTTAGAAGAGTAGAAAATATTTGGTGAAAGCTTACAAATTAATTCTTGTGAACTTTTTTTTCGTATAATAGATTTTTAAATATTTTTCCCGATAAATTGTATCTGATAACTTGTATGGATAAGCTACCTGTCCGTAACGAGGTGCACGTACATGCAACCAGCATGGAATAAATCCGTCGTCGGCTTTCAAGCATCTACGAAACTCGTTGAAACGCACGCTCACAGGTGGAAATGGAATGGGCGCGCCTTTGGTGCACTTGCGCGAATGCGGTTGACCCAGATGCCTCGCGAATGAAACTCATCTGGCAGCCGTTCCTGACATCCTTGGGCTCGATAAGGAGAATTTCTGTCGAGCGTACGTTTTAATGATCCCAAGATTCGCGACGAGATTTCGTGCGTGATAGAATCTCGATAAAATCATCGCGTGCATCAACATCCGATGTAGAGTAATATCACACTTTACGTCTATTATACCGTCTATCGTATCAATTTTCAGATATGCATAATAATGATAAATCATTATGTATGATAATTATAGACTTGTGCTAAAATATTTCGAATTCATTCGTCTGTAATATTATACAGTTTAATATTACAGCATTGTAATACACAATAGAAAATATTTTGTATTTGCAATGAGTAAAATATATTAATTTAATATTATAAATTAATTTTACTGAAAAAAAATATATTTTCACAATTTGCTTATTATGTTATATTTTTATGCCAATTTTTTATACAATATTTACATTATTTTCCAATATATTCATCTTGTGTTAAATTTAACGCAAATCGTCCAACTGTATTTACAATTAATTTGCAATAGTTATATAAGATTAATATCGTGTGAAGCATCGAGCAGTTGCTTTAAAATACATATAAAAATACATATAAATTCAAAAAGATTTGTTTTGAAATAATTCTGCAAATATCCTTATGCAACTCTTTACTTTCAGTATTCAGAATTCGTTATTCTATAGTTGCGAAAGTTGCGGATAATAAAAAACAAATAAAATGTTACTGTAATAAAAAGAAACGAGAGTCGTAATTTCAAGCGTTAAAAATCTCTAAAACCTTGTGCGTACGAGATGAAGTTGCGAAAAAAGTGCACGGGATAAGGATCGTGCGATTATCGTACGTTATTCCGTACGGGAAAACGTCGGCCGACCCAAAAGCACACCAGAGTGAAACTCATCGAACACCCATTCCTCTTGCATCCTTGGACTCGATAAGAGAGACCGGAGAATTTCTGCCGAGTGCAAGACCTGGAATGCCAGGCATTCGCCTCAGGCAACATCGAGATTCGCTGTAAGGGACGTGCCAAGGTAGAAAATGATTTTAAGCATGTAATAACGCGGCTGTTCGGCGAAAACTATCGCCGTGTAAAACGCCGTGAAGTGGTCTCGGGAAAGAGATAGAGAATGAAAGAGAGAGAAAGAAAGAGAGAAAGGAAAAATGAAGAACGAGGCTTCACGAAATCGAGCCTGGCTAATTCTTCCCATGAAGTATTGTCTCCGCGTCGCAAAAAACATTGATTCGTCTCGATAGAAATTGATTCCATCCACTGCGGGAACAATTGGATCTTTAACAACGCGTTTTCAACGTTCCTCTTCACAAGTGTTCAATTTACAAGCGTTAATTTATAAATTTTTATAAAAAAATTAATTTTTATTTTTATAAAATTTTGTATCATTATTATTTCTAGCTTTGAGACAAAATTAACGAAAAGTTGATGCAGCTTAAATCAAATTTAAAAATTAAAATTCGTGAAAGTTTAAAATTCATCCCGAAATTTATTCCAATGTATACAATTGGATCTTTACGAGTTCTCAATGTATAATGTTCCTTTTTACGGACATTAAATTCACAAGAGTTAATTCGTAAGCTTTCACAAAATATTTTCTATCAAATTTTTGTATCATTATTACTTCTAGTTTTGAATAAAAAAAATAAATGAAAATGCAATGTATGATGAAAGTTATACGAAAGTTAAAATTCATACAAATAAATTTCTAGTAGAAATGAATTAAATTGAAATTCATCACATAATTTCTTATTAAGAGAAACGATGATGCATCCTAAGATAAGCTACGTATGTATAGCTATACTTCATATTGAAAAATGAAGCCATATGGCACTGTTGAGGGTGAAGGAATTAAATAACGACTGGGTCTCTCGTTTCTGCGGCTTTCACGAGTTATCGGACAACGACAGTGACGAAGGTCAGTCGTGATCATAAACGACATTGACCTTGACTCACGCCACGACAGGTGGAATGGTTTAATCTAGAAAGTCTAGGATTATGCGCTTAAACCGCATAAAAATAATGACATACTTTCTCGGAGATGCGCGCACCTCACATACGATACTTATTATAATCGGCCGTGATTACGCAGTTTGCAAACGAAGAGCGGAGGCATTGTACGGAGCTGCAATTGGCTTCCCTAGGTCGTCGCGATGCACGGTAACAATCGGATATAACAGGGTCGAACCGATCGTGACGGGAATGTAGATTAGACCGTCTTGGAAGTCAAGAAACTTGCAAGTCAAGACTCGACGAGTGATAAATTGAATACGTGTGAAAAAGGATAAATAATTTTAAATTGAAAATCAGCATAATATTTTTTATAAAAGTCTCTGGAAATAAGTATCACGATTTGTAAGAAGCTATGGCGTTAGAAAAAAAAGCTAAAAAGTAATTAGCAAGATAATTGGAAAGATTAAAACAAAATCTCATTTCACATAATATTATTAGATATTATTGAACGCCAGATACGCTTAATTAATCTAGAGCGTCTTCTTGAAGAATCAGTAATCACGAAGCAACCTTACGGTCACAAGCGTGTCTTGTAACCGTGCGCGCCGTCTAAAAAGTGCTGCCAGACGTTCCCACGTGACGCGAAAAATTCCGGCGAGGAAATTATACCGTGTTACATTAATCTGCGGGGATCACGAGATCAATAGCGGATCAATAGCGGCGATCACGCCTCACGCGGTAGAGCAGAGAAGAAGATGGAGGACGGGCGGCGGTAGTAGCGGAGGGCAGTGCGCGAGGATCGCCCGGAGGTGCTCCAGGCTCCTTCTCGGTGAAGCGGTAGGGGGTAAGAGGGTAAGAGGGTAAGAGGAAGGTGGAGGAAGGGCGGCGTGGCCGGAGATCCCTGTTGCTGCCGCGGCAGAAGGAGGAGGAGCAGGAAGAACGGACGGAGAAAAACGGAAAGGAGCACGGCCGGCGTCGTAGCGCACCGCCATTAGAAATCATCGCCTGCTCTCGTGGAATTTCAGAATGCGGAAGGAAAGCCGTGAGCGGTGAGAGACAGGGTCCGGAGCTCGGATAAATGAAGGAAGAAAGAGATAGAGACGAACCAATGGACGGGACGGCGGTTGTGCGAGGAAAAGGGTGGGGACGTAGTTAGTAACCAGAGAACTCAGTCGTTCGTTTCAATACACCGACCGGTGCACCGATGCGTTCGCCGCTGATGGCCAACGATCCTTTTTCTTTTCGCTTGCTCTTCAGTCCCGCATATCAACGCATCGTTCCGTAAGCGCGCCAACCCCCGTTTCAACTTCCAGCCTGTTGGTATATACGTGACACCGTACATTCATCGGCCTATCCATTTCTTTCCGTTCTTAATTTCTCCTATATTTTACATAAAGAGTTAAGTCTTGATAAAATAAAAAAGTTCAGACAATAACTCTTAGGTCTAAATAATACTCCAAATAATATACAATTCTATAATATTATATTTGATATTTTTTTTGTTTAAGAGACCTAAGATTATGTACAGATTTAATTAACAGAGATTTATATTAATATAACATTTTAACAAATTCAATTTTCGATATTACATACAAAAGCTTTTCTCTTATCATACATAAATATGAAAATTATTATCATATTTACACATGATAAAAGAAAAACTTTCGCATGTAGAATCAGAAATTGAACTTGTTAAAATGTGATGTTGTCGTAATACAAAAATAATTTTCATATTTATGGCAATACATTTCAACAATTTCAATTTCCAATACTATTTTACACACAAGATTCGCATTTAACAAAATTATCGGTTAGAATCTTTAGAGAAAAGTGAGATCGAAGTGAATTGCTTGGTTAGAAATTGGTTAGAAAATTCGCTTTATAGGTTTCGCCATTCTGAAGTTGCCTACCACTGCAATATATCCAGAACCGTTACAATAATGAGCTATTTTTATAAAGATAACAAAGAAAGAAAGAAAAAACAAAGTCGCAGACTTTACCATCCGTTTAATTTTCTTCGTTATGTCTCAAAATCGAAAATAATTAAATATTAATGATGAGAAATAGTAAATGTTGATCAATTTTATACCGCGAGATAAATACAAAAATAACTCTGTATATAATTAATTTTCAGGTCGCGAAATTATTTATGAAATATACAAACTTGTTATTAGATGCGTTTGAAAAAAAATCACTGAGAAAAAAATAACCAAATTTGATTATAATAATAAAACTTTTAAATTAAAAAATTAGAAAATGTTTTTTTTTTCAAGTCATATAATCATACAAATCACATCATGTATCATACAATTATATATTATATATTACAATATATATACAGTCATACATTATACAAATCTCTCTCAATGATTAGAATAACAAACTGTGAAAAACAGAAAACTTAAAAATTATCCGCGTTTCTATGTGACATGTCATTGTATTTGTCAACGATGTCAACGATATTTCCTTAAAAAATTCTTTCGCTATGATTTATCTGAGTTTGCGATCGAATATAGTCGCGCATATTTAATCCTCCGTCAATGATCTGAATCTCTTTTCGACATAGACGAAATTTTACTTTCAAATTTCTTCGAAATAAAGACGGTATCCCTTCCTAAAATATCTTATTAAAAAAGTATTTGTGATAATCTATAATTATTTATTATGATATAATATATGTTAAAAAGTAAATTCTACATTTTTTCCCATTTATTTTTAAAAGCCTGAAAAAAAACAAATTACAGATGAAGAAAGTAAAAATATGATTACAGATGGAGAGTTACTCTCTGAAAATTTCTTGGAGTAAAATCTCACTCCAAAGAGTTGAAATATTATTGGAAAAGAGAGAAAAATTTGTACTTTTGTGAATAAAAGTGGCAGATTTTCATTCCAACAGAAAAATAATCTTATTCCTTTTTCAGAGTGGATTTTATTCCAAAAGTGTGAACTCTCATTTAAAAAAAGTGAAAATCTGACATTTTTATTTAAGAGTGCAAATTTTTCACTATTTTTTAATAGTGAATTTTAACTTTTTTGAAGTGAGATTTTACTCCAAGAAATTTAAAGAATTAAGAACATAATGGCATTTCAATTGTGATCAACGATGTAACCGAACTATGTCAAAACAATTTATAGTAATACTATTCATTTGTTAAAATCCCTTTGTAAAAAATAAAATGTTAATTAATTAAAAATTAACATTTTTGTATGTCTGAAAAAGCCCATTAAACGTCTTCAAGTTAAAATGAATATTTTATCTTTTAACAGTATAACGGTAAATTCTAATACCGATGATGTGAAATTAATATCATTCCTAATGGGTTCCGTTCTCGCTGTACCATTTGCCATTAGTCATTATTTGCGTGGCTTTACGCGTAATAGCGGTGAAAACGGGTGGCCGCTCGCGTCCGCGCTTTCCAATCCGTGTGGAAAAAAAGCAGTTGCCACGATCGCGTTAGTGTCAATCCCGCGGCCGATACTGGAACGACTTGGGCTTGCCGTCGATGGGCGTGCCGCAGAAATCGCCGCGGCGATTTTATCGTCCGGCTTCTTGCTCGCGCGCGAACGAAATCGCGATTTCGCGGTAAATCGACATTCCGCGCATACTTGCCGACGAAACCGAGCGGTTGCGAGACAGTTATAATACTCACAATAATTTCTACGATTTGGTACCACGACGATCGTCAACGCCGTAATTTTCTCCTAATTCCATTCGACGGTGTATTTCATTTCTGAAATAAAAGAATTTTGAAATTACTAAGAGAATTAAATGAATTTTGCTTGATCACTAAATGTTAATCGGATATAATTATGCCTGATTAGAATCTTGAATACATCAAATCTTGAAGTATTTGAAGTAGATACTGTCATCGAGCATTCCACTTTCTTTACGTCACGATCCCAAGATGATTTCTGAGGTTTTCCTCACAAATTATTTCTGAAACAAACTACATCTCCAAGCTAGATGGAAGCATTACGGCTTATTTGCGGCGAGTTATGGCGCTCGTCTTGAATCCGCTATTCTTTGCACCGCGCACCGCGCCATATAGTTTCTTCTCTTCTCTCCTTCCGCTTCTCTTCGCCGCTCCCGTTCTCGCGCACGTTGCACGCGTGCGCCCGTGCGGGCGTAGGATTCACGGGATATTGCACTCCCGGCTTTCATTATTTGCGAGTTAGCACAATGCGTACTCTTCCTTCCATTATCTATTTCTCTCTTTTTTGTTCCCGTATGTTCATTTCCTGCTCATCGTTGGAACATACGCTTTACGTATATGTTCTTATAAAGAGCATCGCCTAAACTACAAGACCAACATGAATCGCTTTCGGTAATCGTGAGTCAGCTAATGAGAAAAGAAAAGTAAGTCACACGACAAAAATAGTCTTACTGTGTTCTAAAATTCACTGTCAGTACTAAAAATAGTAAAAACCTTATAATGAATGTAATGTGAATTTTTAACGTCTATGTGTACTGATAAGCGCCAATTAAACTAATGTAAATATTTCATACGGAAGTTAATTGATATATGTACGAATAAGTTTTAGGAATATTGGAATGATAACGCTTTAAATGCTCTAAATTACTATGTCTACTTTGTTACTGTTACGTTAAAAAAATGTAGATTAATTTTAATCTCTACAACTTACTCTTTAGCTTTATCTAATTATCAAAACTAAAAAAAAGACGAAGAGTTAGTTGCTCTGAGATTAAAATTTAAGTACATTGTGTAGTAAAAAACGGACATTAAAGAAGTAGAATTATAATTATCGGACTGTATTAAAATTAAATAACATTGCTATTGCGTATGAAAATATTTTAATGCAGGAAAGGATATTGTATAAATCTCGAGATCTGAAACTGAAGATAAATTAATGAGGGAGAGGCGCAAGTTTAAGTTTTAAATGCAAACCGGACTTAAGATATTAAAAATGAAGATTCTCCCGAGACCCATGCAAGGGTAGATATTGTATAGACTACTACTTGCAATGAAAAACGGGGGATGTGCACGAGCGTAGCCAGACGCGCGGCGATCTTTATTACAATGGCTATCTCCTGCGAGATTTTCTCTTCGATCTCACGCACGTAGTGCAACGTCTAGAATCCTCGAGAGTGCGCGGAGGGAGACAGGGGATAATTATTAAAAAGCTGGATTGAGGATAGGGAGTCTCGCATGTCGCTGGCTATATTTATTACTACGAAGAAACTATGAAATTACTGGCCGACTATTCGTAAAACTTTTTCGCAAAATTGAAGTAATCGACTACGGGCCTTTTCTCTTTTATCGAACATCATCCGTATTATTCTCTCCTTTTAAATCACGGTCAAAGTTGTCACATAAAAAAAGTAAGTAGAATATGTATAAGGCCAAATACATGTGATAAAGATCTAATTATTTCTCACAAAAAAACCGAGTGATAAATATCGCGATTTCATATAAATATTAATTCAAATATCGATCGATATAATTTTTATTAAATAAAGGTTTCAGATTTAAGTTAAAGATTTAAATAAAAAATTATTTAATATATTAAAAAACTATTTGGTAATATAATAGAGATATTGAAAAGTAATTCTGAATTCTTTCATATTTTTTGAAAGTTTAGAACAATGAAAAAACCTAAGCTAGACGAAAAAGACTCAGATTACAGAAAATTACGGAAAATTAAAGCAAGTAGGAAAATTAAAAAGTAAAAATCTATTAATTACACTTTAATATATCTATATTAATGATAACAAAAAATACACTATAAATCCAAGAACCGTTGCCTAAAGACTTAAAAATGTTAATATTGCTCTATCATTTATTTTCTTTATATTTTTTAACTATTCTAGGAAGCAAAGAGAGATATTAATCTCTGCGAGATTTATCGTTTCTATATTCGTGCATGCGAAGTGGATACACGGTCAGTTTCGCGCGAAATATGAAAAAGCTCAATATTATATTATCATATTAGCCGGCCGTGTGTGGTGAAGCGTGTAATTTCGCACGGAGACTCATCGCGACGCGTGTCTCCGTCGTCTTATCCACCATTATCCACCATATGACAAATCGCCGTGGATTCCACCACTTGCGACCGCGAATTACGTTCCGTACTAGATTCAGTTTGACTTCTTCCTGCGTCGTCGGATCAAAGATAATTCACAGGCTACTTGATTTTATCAGTCCATTAATATCTGCTCACATTCATTCGGCACGAAAACGATACTTTACATGCGTAAAAGTATAAAACTATCAATATCGTAAATAATCCAATAGGATAGTATTAAATGATAATAATAAAATAAAGAGTATAATACACAGAAAAAGTCGTTTTGCTGAAGTATCAAAAATTTAGACTACGCTAAGAAAAAAATTTGATTAAATTAATCTGGTTCGTTTTTTTTTCTTTCGACATATATATTTAAATCAATATATATTACATTTGATTTACTGTAATTTTGTTGAATGTTAAAATAATTATATAGAACGTTCAAATTAGAATGCCAATACTTTTTACAACATTGGTCACTATATTAGAAATTTGGGTCAACGAAATTATTTTCAGGTCTGTATCTAATTAAAATTTTTAATATTTCAACAAGATATCATTCTTTCCGTGTAATTATAAAATATCTCTTTGAATGTATGTATAACAGATAAAATTATGAAATTATGAACATTATATCACTCTCAACGAAAGAAATTATTTCTAATTTTTAATTTCATTCTTTACTTAAATCCAACTGATTAAATCAGCAAGAGATTATGCAATTCATCATTTTCATACCGTGCACCATAACACGTAGTATGCATATGAAGCAAAACTTTACAGTAATTAAACAGTAATTTTTTAATGATCGCACCGCAATTCGCGGCGATCGGTCGCGGGGCCGGAAGTCGGCCTCTCGTAATCAAAGAAAATGTTCATCGCGCGGACACGGAGTGGTGACTTCAAGCGGCAACAGCACACGCCTCGAGAAGTCTACCTCTAGCAGGAAACCGAGTGGTATTTCATACAAAAGCCATCCTCGCGGCCGGCGTTCCGTTTCTGCACCCACGATCGTGCCGCGTGGGTCGGCTGTTCATCACATCATTAAAAAGTGAAAGTAACGTCGCCGAGTAACTTTGGTAACGGACCGTTCGTTCAGGAGTTATAGCGTCCCTCGTCGCGATCGGCCGGACTTTCGCCTCGCACGACGCACGGATAATTAATAGAATCCTACAATTTTATGTAACATGATAGAACGACATTTGCATTGCGCCGTGGCGCCATAAGAGACGTACCGGAACCATTGCGCTTACATACGATGATGCTTCGACCAATCCGAAGATCATTTATCCTTGGCAAAAGCCTGATCACATAGTAATGATAATTATAAAGGTAACAACTACACGAGTTTTATACGTATTAATTATATGTAATTATATGTCGGTTTTATATGTATTAATTATATGTATTATATAAATTAATGTACATACATAGTTGATTAAGCTATTTTATAGTTATTGTGACTATAAAATAGTGTATTCGATTATATATGTACATTATTTTATTCACACAATTGTGTACATTAATTCTACACTGGAAAAGAAATTGAATTAACCTGCAATGTTAATCAAACATATTCATTCCTATGATTTTTTGTGTATTTATAAAACTTGTATAATCATCACTTTTATATTATACTTGTTGTAACCATTACATTTTGATAGTTGCTATAATTACTTTGTTTTTCTCCGAGTGCACAGTTTAACATTCGTTCAGAATCTGCAAACTGCCACAATGAAATAAGAGTGTCGTTTCAATTTGCTGCCAATTATCAAATGCTATTTCGTCGAGGAATAATTTAAAGTAGTGCGGCCTATTCAATTAGTATTCCCAAGCTCCTGAGTCCCTAGTTTCGTTTCTCAATTCTCTTTCCTTCTTACCTACCAGCCAGCCATTCTTACTCCAGACTTTGGCTTCGTTCATCTATACCGTATCCATAGTGGCAACGGGCTCGTTTTCTCCACGGTAGTACGGCCAGTCTATAAGTACGTGATGCACGCGCGGCGCATCGAGCCGCATTCGCGCGTTGTGTATGTATTTGCACGCGGTGCATTTGTATCTCGTGACTGCCGTGCGCGCGCGTGCACGCGGCGAACCCGCGCTGTAACTGTACACCGTGGTCATAGATGTTAATCTGCCACATAATTGCGCCGATCTGGCCGTTTATTTATTGCTCCGGTTCCGCCAGAGCGGCTGCGCTCGTTCGCGTACTTTTCAGCGTTCCGCCGCGGTTATTGCTACGAATAACCAATAATCGGCAACGGTCCCCGCTTTCACGCCGCCGCGCCGTTTCCACTTATTTAAGATGAAAAGGATCATCGCTGGATCGTATTCTTACGATCTCCGACCTTTGCGTAATCACGATCTAACCACTCGAGTATGAATGCCACGGTAATTCAACATCAGATAAACAGAAAGTCCTTTCGATTCGACACAATCCCTCGAATTGATGTTTGATGATGATGAATCATAGCGATCTTATTCGACGTTTTTATTAACTTTCAGCTACGAAAGCTACATTAAGCTATCAAAGTTCTAAAGCGTCCTATTCAAAGTACAGAATGCAAGGGAATCTCTGCCTTACGGCGATTGATAGAGTGGAAAAGATTTAGCTTTTTTTATCTACCTATTTAGAATCGTATAGCACTAATCCTATAGATTATAGATACAACCGTTCAAAAATTATTACTTTGGATCACAATGACCCGTTGTTATAGTCGAAAGTTAAGAAGAAATTATACAAATATACAGTATATGAGATCTCGGCTGATCGACTAATCAAGATTACGATATAATTCATGAAAGTAAAGGTACAAGTGTTATCTTAAATCGTATCTTGGTAGAGATTATCATATAAATTGGCAAAAATAAGAGATGAAATAAATATATATGTGTGTCTTTCTTATATCTACTTATAAGATAAAATTAGATCACGATCGTTTTCATCTGAATATTCAGAGAAAGAGTATTTAAATAAAATATATATAATTAGAAGTAATTAGAGGTTACTTCTCTCTTTAATTATATATATATATATATAATTAAATTAATTAGTCTTTTGTAAAAAGTGTGCTATTTTCAATTCTTCAAGCTAATATAAATTCTAAACGAAGTACTACGATTTAAGTTTTGTAAAAGTACAAACAACTGTACAAATAAAATTTTCAAAAATTACCTAGATTACCATATAATTTAAAAAAATTAAAAAAAAGATCAAATAATTGTATGTATCTATGTGTATCTTTCTTCCTAGATTGCAAATTAACTTACTTCGCACTTCATCCTATTAAAATAAATATACATGTATGTTTTTCTTCCTAGATTGCAAATTACTTACTTCACGCACTTCATCGTCGCGAAGATCCTTCGATGTCCTTCATAGATATTAATGGATAATTTCTCGAACGAGCGGATATTGCTTTTACCCACGGAAAGTAGTGAACGAATAGCGAGAGAGACAGAGACAGAGAAATCATTCGTTGCGAAAAAGACGGAGAGAAGAGAAGGAAGAGATACGCGTCCGAGTTCACACACCTGTGTAGGTACTTCATGAATTTCTATCGCGTTACACCTCGGACACGGCTCGAATACTCGTCATGTGTACCCAGCAAACGAGCGGAGCCTCGCAGATTTACACACCGGTACACGAAGCTGTCTTGATCATTAGCCTTTAAACTTTTTTTTTCAGCGACAGAAGAAACCTGTAGTTTAAACTGACCGATCAGAGCTTAGATTTCTTGATAATTTGACGTACGTTTCATCTCTACGCGCATAACTTTCCAATATCATCGCGTCTTACTTAGAAATATTGAATTCTTAGAAATATTGAAACTACGTATTATATGTCTATTATGTAATTTTTCTAAAAATACAACTTTTCAATTCTCATATTTTCAATCATCATATTTTCTATTACAAATTAGAAGCGATTAAAACGGCAGATGGACTTGGATGAAGAAACAATGGCAGATGCCAAGGACTCGGAGTCTCCTTGACGGCTTTGCAGAGCCTAAACAATTACTCTAGCGGGCAACCGTCATGAGGGCATTAATGTCCAGAGACTCACGCGTTATCCATACCTCTTCTTTACAGTTATGAGGAAGCGCGTCATGCGTCACGCATATTGTGCGAATTTGCACGCCTTCGCTAGTCCACTCGGCTGTCTTATTTATGCGCGTGCATAAGCGTCCGGATATTCTGTTACTGCTCCGCGATGTGCGCCATATGGTTACTGCGCACGAGACTCTTACGTTGTCACCAGGATCGACAGGGAAGAGCATCTCTCGCTCTTGGTGTAACAGAAACACGGCGAGCTATCGTTGCGACCGTAAAATGATCCCTAGTACTGTTATAAATTACAAGATAATACGTTTTAAAAGATACGTATCAAACGAAAGTCACGAGTCAGCCGAAAATTTAATTCATTTATAGGTTTCACCACTTTCTTAGAAAACCAAAAAAATTAATTTTAAAGCTTATAAAAAATATATAAGATTATTTAATTCCGGATTAAATTTTTGTAATTCTTAAAGGAATAAATTAAATTTGAAAGTCATGTAATATGAGAAGATTAGATTTATTTAGTGAGAGAATATAGCCAACAAGAATTGACAGTAAAAGTTACAAATTACTTTAGAAATAAAATAAAAATAAAATCGAAAAAATAAAATAGAAATAAAATAAAATAAAAATAAAAAAAAATCTGGAATCATGTTAAACAAGTCGAACGGAAATTAGAAATAAAACCTTGTTTAAAAATCTTGTTTTATTTTCCGACTTGTCTAACATGATTGCGGATTTTTATTTTATTTCTAAAGGAATTTGTACTTTTATTCTCTTGACTTTTTTGAGCTATCTATTAAGTGTGGGAAAAAGTCCGTGGCGTTTTTTTAATGCCATCTAATGGGAAAAACGCCACGAACTTTTTCCCATACCTAATATTTAGCATTTCAATTCGGTCTCCACCTGAACTTTTTTGATCATGCTCAAAGATTAGGAATAGCAAAGAGTGAATTTCTTCTAAATAAAGTAAAAAATCCATAATTATATTAGACAAGTCGAGAGACTGTCTAAACTATAAATGAATTTTTATTTC
The DNA here is from genome assembly GCF_001594045.1 of Atta colombica. Classification (NCBI taxonomy): domain Eukaryota; kingdom Metazoa; phylum Arthropoda; class Insecta; order Hymenoptera; family Formicidae; genus Atta; species Atta colombica. Next base: position 1,836,868 of record NW_017259375.1, read on the forward strand.
TGACTTTCGTCAGACTTGCTTACAATTTTAACTTTTGACTTGTTCAACATGACTTCAAATTTTTATTTTGAAGGAATTTGTACTCTTACACTTTTGATCCTTTTGACTATTGATTTACCATTTCGATTTAGTCTTTGAATTTCTGATCATGAAAGATTAGGATTGATATCGGAGTAATAATTTTACCAAGATGAGATTTAAAAAAATTTTCTCTGATGGCTCAAAATGTAGACAAAATTTAGAAACATCTAATTTTCCTGTTCAATTTAAACATAAAATGTATATAAAATTTTGTATTATATCGTACTGGCCGACTTACTTTATTACAAATTATTTTAACCCTTTAATGCCACTGAGTATGATATATCCAATTGTTTCTTTTACTTTATATGCTATAATTTTATTAATAAATTTTTATTAATAATGATATTCTTGTTTGGTTCTGTTATATCCTTCTATTTCTAGTATTTTGATAAAAAAAAAAATCTATCATTATGTTCATTTTTGTGCGATATTTTTATACAATATCTAGCGTATATATGACAAAATATATAAAATAGCACGAAAGAATTAATACGAAGAAAGTACTATTACGTTTTTTTCTTTTTTATTTTAGATTTATTTAATTTTACAAGTTCTTATAGAAAAAAATCACTGTTGAATGCTTTGATTGCTGCGGTTAGATTCATAATAATATTGTGTGGAACAGATTCTCTCTTTCCGTTTCGCCGCAAAATGATCATTCTCTCAATTCGATTCCGCCAGATTTTCGTGCGAGAGAGACAAACCGCAACCGTACCGTAAAAGCTGCCACACTACTCGCGATCTTTTCCACCATTCTGCTTTCAAAGTAGATCTATTTGTCGCAAGGACACCCACGGCCGCGAACAGCCTTGACTTTTACATACCTGCCCGCCGGATAGAGAAAGCGCGAACGCGTATTTTCAGATGCCGCGTGTTTCACGCAGCCACTTAGGATGCAATTTTCACGATAAAAACATTGCGTCTTCGTAATTTGTCTTTGAATCTTCGCATCTCCCATTGGAATGCTATAGACTCCGTATGATGAATCTAACTCGATTATAGCTGCAAACTTACAAGATGACTCGACTGCGACCTGAAAATTACCTTTCTGATCTTTATCGCAAAAAAAAACTGCAAAATAGTTGTGTAAAACAGCTACATCAATAATAATTCTTGACAGCATATTACACTCATATACACGATTGCATAAGAAGCATTCAGTTTGCACAAAAAAGTCTGGTTTTATTAATTGCAATTCTGGTGGATTCAATAGAAAAAGTACACAGAAAGGACGATTTTACTGAAAGGTCTAAAATTTTGCTGAAAACAGATTTGAAAATAATTTTGTTTTAGGTCATCAAAATAATTTTGTTGAAAATTCAAACTAGTTGTCAGAATATTAACATTTTTTGCTTGTCACTGTTTAGTTTCTAATATGATTAATAACTGAAGTATAAACATTAGACATATAGTTATAGTTAAATCTATCAAACATTCTTCAATCGAGATAATCAGAAATTCATGCGATAATTAGAATTCTGATTCATATGATCAGAATTCGTTTTTGTACTTCTCGTTAATGCAAGCAGAATATGCTTCTCGCATATCAGTGCGGTAAAGTTAAATTATACATTCGCACATTATACAAAAAATTCAATCCCTAAAAGATCGCAGCTTACCTACGAAATACGATATACTCTCCGACACATGAATTTTCGAAGGAAAATAGTTTGCAAAGGGTTAGTTAAGTCGGTGTGTGGACGCGTCTGTTCGCCAGCAGGCGAACGCGTTAAATCCCTTAATACATTACATCGGTAAAGGCCTTTTTTCCTCTCGCCGTAGGCGAACCGTTATGTAACGCGACGTCATTGATATTAATGCGGATAATCCGGGCGGAATTATTAATTGGCATTATGAACATTTACATGTCGCACGGGGATTAAGCGTTCTCTCACGCCGCACCTATCCTCCGCTCGCACCGTAAACTTCGCGACAACTTTATTCGCGTAGTCACAATCTTTCGGTGCACTACAACGCACCGCACCGCATCGCGAGAAACGGCGGTGCGTGGTGTAATCCGACGTACGGAATTATGCCGCGATGCAGTTGCACCTCCTTTAGAGCGCCTCGCGTGACCATTGTGCTAGGCGTAAATAATTTTAACGGATCTAATCCGATGATAATGAAATACGGCGTATCGGGAGAACCGCGCCGTTAATCGCGTTTGCGCGGACAGCGTCCTCACTATCGACGTTTGTTGTATTGAATAACGGTTGATTCGATCTGACAACGCGCAAGAAATATCGTTACGTATTAGAGCAATGTACGTGCCAAATCGCGAATAGTCCCAGCAATTCCGAACGAAGAAATATCTACATTTTGCGAGACGAATGTTTGTCGAGAATTGTTTTGTTCCGTTAGCTTCATTCAATAAAGGTTCACATTCTAAAAGATATAGGTGTGGATTTAACAGCACGCGGTGTCTACATAATTTTTATCGTGTTAGATCTGGTTTTTCATTAACTGTGGTTAACTTGTATTATAGTTTAGACTTAACTCCATTTAACTTAATGATAATGTAAACATTGTGTTTTTCTAATTATGATCAATCATTAAATTAATGATTTAGTAAATTTACTACAAAATCATCAATGTAATAATTAACCATTGATAGAAAAATACAATTTTTGCATTATCATCAGGTTGAACCTAACCATCAGTTAATTAGTAAAAACTAGACTTTAGTAATACTAACATCGACATGATGTAGATTTTAACACCATAGGTTTTGAATCCATATTGTCATATAAACACAAGGAGTTTTAAATCCACACTATGTTGGTGTTAATATTACCAAGGGATAAACCGAGAGTGGTTTTATGTAGACATAGCATGGTATTAAATCCACACTCATATATTTTTTAAAACATAGTATCTTAAGTGGATCAATCAAATTATCAAATATCAATAATTAAATCCATCAATCGAAACTTCGATTCTCATTAAGTATTTCGAATTCGACTTAGGTGACACGCCAAGTTGCGTGTTACGCTCAGCTTTAACATCATTAGTCTCCAATGTTCTCTAATCTGTTTTCCTGCTGGCGACCGGATGGACACGCACCTTGCAAAATCTAAGAACTCATTCTAAGATAATAAAACCGTATAATATTTTATAAAAAAAAAAGTAAACTGTTACATAAAAATCGAATTAGAGAACTTTCTCGCGTGCATAAGTAACGATACACTTTCACATTAACCCTGTACAGATTAATTTTGTGCAGACTAAAAAGTTGACGATGTAAGAAAATCTTTTCCTGTTATTGATATACCTGAGATACTGGTAGAGATCACTATACGGTACAAATTGAGAGAAACAAATTCGCTCCAGAGGTGTAGAAAAAAAAAATGAGAGACGAGACGGACGGTTTCACCGGAACTAGAGCCGGTCCAGTTCCTTCCGAGAACGGAAACTAGTCGAAACGAAACGCGCGTGGACGGATGCTTGAGTGAGTGACCGCTCGTACATTCACACGCGGTTCTCGCGTGGCAAGAACTTTCCAAGTGAAGCCGCAACGCGTGCCACAAACCGCGACTGCATTACATTCGCAAGGGCCTGTATTACGAGCATCGACCTCAAAGAAAGATTAAATGATTTACATTCTTGATATTTCTTTGACGATGATTTCTTTGATTAAAAGATTTAAGCTTAATTTTGGCGAATTTAAAATAAATATCGTTGTCTTACCTTAAAACTGTCACAATTCATTGTCAGAAAACGTAATTTTCGAGTTATGAGCTAAATAAATCCTATCAATCACCAAAAAATCAAGAATTAACTTCAGAAAAAAATTATCAAAATCATCACAACTCAAAAAGAATGGTTCAAAAAAGTATCATCAAAATCGTTACAAATAAGATAACCATTACAGAAAAGATAATTGTTTTAAGAATTGCGAAACAAAAATGACAAAAATAAAATTTAATCATATTAAGAATAATATATTCTTTTCGTCACATATTATTTGTATATATTAAACAAGTCTCTGTCAAGAGAAAAAATAGTTTTTTATCTGGAACTTTAAAATTTGATTTTTTTAATTGTATCACTTTTGAAGTAAGAAAATAATTTTTTGCGACAAACAATTATTTGAGATAAGAATATATTAAACAAAATATATTAAACAAAATGTGTCTCGATAGCTACTTCGTAAAAAGACATTATTTATCAATGTCATTAAAACTTGATTAATCATCCTTCCAGCAAAATAATCCATAATTCTTATAATAGTAACTTTCTCGTCATGATTATATTCGATATCATTTTTATCTCGTAATATTTTTTTCTGTTGGATACTTCTTCATTAGTTTGCAGGTATTTCACACACACGTATCATGCTTCTTCACATGTCCAGAAAGTAATTCGTTTGGCCGACGAGAAAGTCTTTTAGCCGGTTCGATTAAGTCTTAATAGTATCGATACTGCAAGGCTTTCCTCTTAATTATGACCCAGATCACCGATGACTGGAGGCCATTTTGAGTTAAAAAAGCGGTTGTTGACGACCAGCAAGTATAAAAAAATTAAAAGCAAAAATGCTCGCAAACGTTTCGCAGAAAAACTCGTCTCGATTTCAGCAACTAATTGACATGCAAACGTTCGCGTCACGCAAATATTTGAAAAAAAATTACGCCATTGCTTGCATATCAACGTAAGGTTTAGCTTCAATCTGCGGATTCGTAAAGAACTTTATACAACTGGAAAATTTAAAATTTATAGAATCATTTTTAGATCACTTCACTACATATAAATATATCATCTAAAAATATAAAAAAACCTAACTAGAAAAATGAAAAAAGAAAGAAAGCTTGCAACAGGTCGCGGCCATTAAAAAATACAACTTTCTTTTCCAATAAAGTATATATTCTAAATTAGATGAAAGATAAAAGTACTTATTTTACTTCACGAAATTTATGATTATATCCGTTATTAATTAAAAGTCGATTTTCAATCGGTAATAAATTATGCCTCGACATTTGCATTCGTTGCGCGAGCAATCACGAGTTAATAATCGAGAAATATCAAAGCCATTCGCTCGTTTTTATTACGTCTCTTTCCCTGCGGCGATGCATCTCGCTGGTGCATCTCTCACAAAAAAAGTCGCAATGGGTCGACCAACCAACCAACGAATCGTTTTCGCGACATTCGAAAGTCGCCGCGCAGCTTTTCTTTCCGCCTTTTCATTGCCTTCCGTTTTCCCTCCATTCACGGCACACGACATTCTCTCTCTTCTCTCTCCCAAGAGAACGCGCCGAGATTATCTCGCCGAAACGAAAATTGACCGGTATTTCCTCTCGGGGAAAGATCTGAGAATAATACGAAACAATTTAAAATATGACTTGCTGTTAGAGTTGCTCGTAAATTTTGTTTCAAAATAAAGCAGCAAAAATTTGTTAAATTTAACATATTTCACGTATCTCAAACGGTTCACTTATAAAATGTGTTAATTTAACATAAGATATGTTAGAAGAACAAACATTATTTAAGAAGATAATAAAAAAGATACTAAAGACAGTTTATAAAACAAACAGTAGAAGCATATTTTTTTTAGTAAAATTAACATTTATGATATGTATGGTATGTAAAGCATGACATATTTTATTCATATATCGTAGAATTTATCTTTTAAAACACATTATTTTTATGTTAAGAAATGTCGAATATCAATTTAATACAAATCATTTAAGTAATCACATTATGTTAAATTAACACACTCGACTATGTTAAAAAATTCAATACAAAACACAAGAATTCGAATTGATCGTTTCCAACACAAATACGAAATGTATTTTATTGTGCATGCGCCTTTTTCTGAGATGTGCAAGACATTTTTCTCATTCATAATACAGTTGAATAAAATGATTGCACGATAACAAATTATATTTGCCTAACGCAAAAGTTGCTTGCGATATTATATTTGTTTAATGACCACATCAATATACTTGTATAAAAAGCGTGTTTCACGCACGAAGATTAATCGAGTACACGATCGACATTCGGCGAGCTGCAAACAAGCCGATGTCGAGAAAGCGTGATCGATCGATTGATCTATGGCTTCGCGAGTGATGTATGTGACGCTTTTAAACAGTCGACGGATCAATGTGTTTCTTTTTTTTTTAGAGAGTATAACGGACGAACTAAAAGGAAATGCGCCAATTACGTAATTCTAAAAATTCTTTCTCAGTAAAAAAAAAAAACGCTTCGTATTAACCGAATATAGAAACGTTGAAAGATAGATAGAAACGAGCTGCGATAAATCTCGTATAGAGATATTGTTTTCCTCTTTCAGCGAAATAAAACTGATTACCTTGACAAATAACCATTCGGAATTTATCCGCGATTGGTGAAACCGGGTATCTCAGTCGTACCCCCATAGGTGATAAAGTATAATTTCTCGTCCGTGGCGAGAGACAGATATTTATTTATTACGCTTGCAATTTAACTGTACACCTTGCCTTCTCGCAATCGGCTGGACTTGCGTGCATACCGTTACCTTAATTAACACCACGTCTCACCGCAGTTATTACAGTAAACAGTCGTACATCGTCGTTCTTATGCGCATATTAATTCCCAGAATAATAAATCTGGTGCTCTCTCGCGGACCCGTCTTCCCGTTTTGCTCACTAACTTATATCGATAACGCCGGCAATCGAGCGTGTCCGCGTATCACGGGATCTGCCGGCGTTTTTCACGCAAAGACATATAAGCATCAGTAGAGACTTTCCTTAAAGTCTCGTTAAACCGTTATTCCATAAAACAACAAGCCTGCGATATATGCGAAATAAATGTTCTCGGCATTTGTCTATTACAACTTGAACACGTAGGTCTCACTTTATTCTCTGTAATTTTTGTATTCTCTTCAAAGATTAATGTTGTTAAATTTAAAACAGATTTTACACGCATATATATATATATATATATA
>NW_017259375.1:1843902-1844976 GCF_001594045.1 Atta colombica
GTTAATCCATCACTTTAATCTTAAAATTTATTTCGTTTTTATAAAATATGATAATATTGTAGTCTCGACAATTTCTCTACGGTAAGTATTTTCCATAGAATTCATCACGAAAAAATAATTTAAAGGCTCGCTGTAATAATGGATTAAGCTACAGTTATTCTATTACTTTAATTTTATACTGAAGAAAATTTATTAATTTTTAATATTACTATATACTATTTATTTAAATAGTACTAACAACAAATAAATATTTATTAATACAAAAATGTATTTATTCGATTACTTAAATAAAATTAATAGTTCTTATACAAAATAAATATATCAAGAAATGCACTTATATGTTATATATTTAATAAATATTTAGTAACTACTATTTAAACAAGTATTTATTAAAATTTAGTAGTACACATTTTTCAGTGCAGTAGAATTATTTACTCCATTTGTTAGAAAACGTAGGTTAATCTATTATTGCAGCAAGCAATTTTAATTGTTTTTTTCGACAGATGCTGCCAAAAATACTTGCTGTAAAGGAAGCACAGTGTCGATAATACGATATTATCCTTCTCGACTTGCAAGATGCTTACACTCTTCGTGATATCGCGGTTAGATCATCGTGCTCTACCTTCGTGGCTCCTCGTTCGCGATCGCGCCGAAGGTGTTACACGGTTGATGCCGAGGTACAGGAAAGGGAAGAGTAAACACACGGCGAACATGCCGTCGACAATGCCGCGAATCGTTCTCAAGGAAGTTGCTGGATCTGCCGTGAGAGCACGGCTCGTTAATTAAAACCTAAACCCAAGCGAAAGCCTGTTCACGCGGACGAGGGCGCGAATTAGCGATCCGTCAGCCGCGATGCGCCGCTTCGTCGCATCTCGCGCCCTGCTCGAAAGTGCATTAATTCGTGCGAGAGAAAAATAATCCTCTTATCACGTGGAATCAAGAATAAATCTTAATATGGTAAGAAAGAAGGAAAGACAGAAAAATGCTGCTTTAATTAATAAAATTCATTTTTTCCTATATAATGACTCTATCACATGAGGTTCCTTAAGTATAATATAATAATATATATAATAA
>NW_017259375.1:1845085-1873899 GCF_001594045.1 Atta colombica
ATAATTATAATATAATAATTAAATATAATAATTAAAGTATATAATATAATTTAACATGTTTTTTTTTTATACGAGATGTCTCGGATTTCCCGCACTATTCCGTGTAATCAAGATAATTTGTGTTTTCCTTGATTTTTATTTTTACGTTAATAGAAGAGTATAAAATCACAAATTCGTTCGACAGATGAATACTTGGCCATTCTTGCATTACGCCTCTGATCGTTACGGGACGACTCCTCCTCACGGTGGCGAAATTAAAGTGAAAATCCCCTATGGCAAGGCATCTTCGGCTTTCTCGTCGTAAATTGTATAACAATTTTGTCGGTAAGCGTTTTATGCCCGGTCCTGACAGGAAATCTCATTTTTATTATCCAGTATAATTAACGACGTTTCTACCGCGCGCACTTGACCGTTCATCGTTTCATCCAAACGACCCATCACTATACACAGAAAAACATACTGTATGCAAGTAATAATTACTTGGTTCAAGTATTTCAAAAATTCATGTATTCGTAAGTCTATTATAAGTTCATCACAAGCGTCAAATTTATTTAAAATATATTCCGAAGCCTTCGTGGTAAGTTTAATCAAACTTCAATCAAAATTATTAAATTAAAATTAATTAATTCGATTAATTCGATGTGCTTTTATTACGTAAAGTCTTGAATTAAAACTTCTTCGATCAATTTTGTAATAGTCTTCAAAAGAAAATATATTTTTATTTTGAATACATAATAATGAGCTTTTCTTAAATTTGTAATAAATATATTTTAAGATTATTATCAAGAAAATATTTTCTGTTAAAATAAAAGTTACTTATATAAAAAGAGAAATTAATTTATCACTTTTTCAGCAATATAATAATATTTTTTTGTGTATAAAATGTTTCTCTTTTCACTGAGCGATCGGTAAACTAACATTTTCGATAAAAGAGAGAAAGGCTATCAGATCTCTTTTCCGATATGATTTTAAACATATCATATCAAAAGAATATAACATTCTTTTTTTCATAGAGATATAAATTAACTTTAACATTCTCAAATGAACGCTGCACTTCAAAAACAAGAGAAAGCAAAAGAAAGTGCAAATATAAAAATTATACATTATGCATAAATTATTATTATTATCTAAGTATGCACAAATTCTGCATAGAAGATCATTTGGGCGTTCCACAGGAAAAATAATCGCTCTAATCACCAAGATAATATCAAATGACATTCCCCCGATAAATTATATCCTCCAATAATGTCATAACATTAACGAAACTACTATGTATGTAAAGATATCGATCAGTGCGAATACTTAAAATTTATGTTGCATGTCGGAAACTAATTAAAACGTGTTGAAAAACTTTATTAGGAAATTATTATATTAGTAATTATACTCTCTTCCTTCTTTTATCCCGTTTACGATTATCTTGATTTATTCAGTGGTCAATGCTCATTAATTACACGTAAAAAAAAAAAACAGATTAATGTACGCATATTTCGATGGAGATACTTGAATTTTCTTTGCTGCAACTCACGTCGATTGGTACACTTGTTCGGTTAGTCGCGCAAAACGGTACTGCGATTGAGAACTGCAGCCCGTTGCAATGTCCGGGATAAAATGGCACTGTGAATTTCTCTAGATCGATCAGTATGACCAGCGCATTATTGTCCACTTCTTTCCCCTCCCCCGCAATCGTATTCTAATACTTCTAGAGTGTTTTTCCTGTAGGGAAATAAAACGCGTGCGTGCGTTCTCATTATATGATCTGCTTTCGACTCTTTCGATAAAACGTGACTTGGATCAAGAACAATGCAAAAAAAAAGTTATATATGCGCGATATTTTCATCTATTATAATTTTTTTTTATCTTATAGATTTATAGCTTAATTTTACATAATCACTGTCAATTTGTTTGAATTTTAATATTTTCATTTGAAATATAAACTGTGATGCAAAAAGAGAATGGAAAAGAGTATTTTCCGAAGTCTGGAAACATATGTAAGTATGTTAATAGAACCCTCACAATTCTCCAGGTTAGGCTCTTGAGGTTAATAGCAGACAATTGTCTGTTTTCCGAAGGGACTTAATAAGCGAATCATTATTATTGTTATTCTAATGGGACGGCAAAGCTGCTCATAAAGACGAACGTGTTCCGCATCTCTTTAAGGTAAGTTTTATGTACAGATATGCAATTTGGTGCGCCGTCAGTATCCCAGAAAGGATCGAGGAGCGGACAACTGCTATTCGTGCTGCAAGAACGTATCGTAAGCGATAACGGTGCCTCTCTGTTCGACATACTACAACCAGGTTCAGGTGTATAACAGATGTACAGGTTATTCAAGGAAGATACGATCTCGCAGCGGATACTCATTTTTAAGTCTACGGTAGTATATTAATTAGAGCATGTTTAACTACTATTTTATTTTGTTTATGTACTCTAGTTTTAATTTAGGATTATGCAAGATCAACAAATAATCGACGCGTAGTTTACTTGAATTGGAAATTGTAACTGTTGTAAGATTCATGCAAAAATATTATTAGATAGCCGCGTTGATCAAATATGAGTCTTCTTTACTTATTTGTTTATTGAAGATTTTTCGATTAATATAAAAAAAATATAAAGTTCATAAATTAATGAAGAAAAATAAGGATATAGCAAATAACAAATAATAAAATAATTAATGTTAATTTATTTTTAATCAGTCCTTCTTTTTTTGATTTTTTAATTATTACACTGTTAAAAATATCATGAAATTTAATGTACTTTTAAGTTACACAAGTTAAATTTAATTTCATGACATTACATTAAATTCAATGTATCTGTAATTAAAAGTGTGTTTATGTACATGTACATGAAATTTAGTACTTTCCATAAAATTTTATGAATTTGCATGAAATTTAATGCACACGGTCATGATACTTAAGACTACTAACTTAGTTAAATCATTCATTACTTTTCAGTTACCTGTTTGACCACACAAGCTTCCGTTACATGTTACTTGAAAATCATTAAGAAATTTCTAACAGCGATATTATTTTACTTACTCTTATTTTATTTATAAAAATATCCTAATGTAAGAATGTAAATACAAATGGAATGTAAATACAAATTAATATGTATGAAAAATGACGTAGATATACATTGAGATATCAACATTGAAGTTGCTATACAACTTCCAAAGCGTTGAGATCTCCGGCATCGAACTTACCGCATTGAAATCTCCGCAGCTTATTCTGTATGAGTTGTACACGAGATTTCAGGAAATAAGTGACAGTAATGCCGTCGTTAATAAATAATTTTAGAATGCGTGAAATGAAAAGACCCTCGAGTCCGACGCGGTGAATTAAATATCTTTCTTGACTGTATAATTAGCGGTACTGCCGGAATACCGAGGCGGTCTGATCACAGGCCAAGGATACAGTCTCACGGATTCGATACAATTCAGCCCGACCCACCTCACTTTCGTTTTCCTCGGCTTATCGCTCACGAGCCGACGACGCGTGTACACTCCAGTTAGCGTTCCTGTTTCGAATACATATATACGTATGTGTGAATATATCCGCATGTAGAAATGTGTGTACTCTGTATTCCTTTCCTCTTTCAAGATGCGAGACGATGGCAGGAGTTTTAGCTTTATTGATGAGTTGGAATTTCAAAGTAGTGTCTGAAGGGAAAACGTCGACAAAGTAAGACTGAAGTAAGCATGAAAATCGAAAGAAAATTTAAACTATCGTTGTTACAAATACTTTGTAATTACGATATAATTTGCTTAGTATTTAATATAAAAAAAATATGAATAAAAAAAAAACATGAAAAAAATGAATTAGTAACGTCTTATATAATTCACAATACTTTCATGTAAAAATTCTTAATAATAGTACAATAAAAGATTAAAGTACAAAATTATATGAATACTATATGAGTGTCAAATTTTTGAATTCCAATTCATTTAAAATCGAACAGTATATTAAAAATGTTCCCCACAAAAATGTAATTCTTTAGATCAATTAACAATAAAATAATAATAATAAAAATAAAAATATACATTTATTAATTTCTTTCGTTGAACCCTCCTTACATCTCTACCTCAGTCTTTAGTCTTTAGACGTGTTTAGCAACATCGAGCAGCGTTTTGCGTACGATCGCTCACGCATCGGGGGAGCACTCACTTTCGCTTTGTTCGTTCGACACGACCTCCGCATGTCGGCGGCGCATTCCGCGAATGGCACGAGAGGACCTGTGCAAAGTATACGAGCGACGTGGCGGCGAGTCGAGCAATCGGCGCCGCTCATAGCTGCGCGTTGTGCGATGTGAAAGATCGTAATCGTCGGCGCGCAAATACGCTTCTATTGTAATTGCGATATTAGGTGTAATCTCTCTTGCGTAACATTGTTCCTTATATAGGACGAGCAAACAATAGTATAGATATCAAACAAATGCGATTTAATGCTTCGAAGCTATTCCTGCTTTTGAACCGCCACGCAAAGTAGGTTACATTTCCTCTGATAGACTTCTTTTTTTTTTAGAACTTCATTGCTAATTAAACGTACTACAACAGCTGTGCTTGTAAAAAATGATGTATAAAAAGTTATTGAAATATTCGATTGAAATTTTCGTATTTTTAGATTCTAAATTTAGTATTATATTTTCAGACTGCTTTTTTCATTTTTAAGTTTATTTCCATTTTGAGTTTAAGGTGAATTGTCACATCAAAGATCAAAGATCAGCAATCAGTAAAAAATTTTGAAGACTTAAACTTAAAATGGAAATAAAGAAAAAAGGGAGTAAGATGCAATTATGATGCATTATTATGAAAGCTGAGCCGTGCTTATGGGTGAGTTATTAATTCCCATTACGATGAGTATAGTATTAATTTAATGCAACGATTCTTTTTAATGAAAGTGCCCATGAATGAAGAGAATCCATTTGAAATACTAGACGCTGCTGGTATGTCTACTATAATTGCAATATTAGATGTAATTTCTCTTGCGTAACGTTATTTCTCATGTAGGACGCGCAAATAACGATAATGCCATAGATAAATGTAGTTTGATGATTTATGAGAATGCTCTTTTCGCATGGAAATATTTGGATAGTTTCGTTCCAAATGTTTATTATTATTTCAGTTATATTTCACGTATATTTATGCTTTCCATTTTAACTTAATATCTCTATAAAGCAATATGTCTCGTGTTGTCAAAGAATGACATGAATGATGAAAACAATATCTTATGGAACAACCGAAGTATTCAATCGTGTACTATCGCAATCTTACACCTCGAAAGGTTAAAGCGTCAATACTCCGAATGTATCAATACTCCGTAATAACATCGGCATCTGTTGAAAGAACGCGGCTCACTTTCGCTCAGCCCGGGGTCCGACGCATATCGCGAATGGCGCGAGAAAATCTGCAATGTAGGAACAAGAGAAAAAGAAAAAGAGAATGGATCGAGAGAGAGCACTCATAACACCACTGTTCGAGGTGCAATCGAAATCACATACTTAAGGAAGACGACGACGATGGCAACATGGAGAACCGGTCTCGATTTTCGCGTGAAAGGCAAAGCCAATCGGCACACGGGCAAACCCGAAAAGCATTCGCGAGAAAATAAGAAATCGCGTTGCACGAGAAAACTACCGAGAGATTGATCGAAAGATTGGCCAGCGACAGGAAAGAGAGAGAGAGAGAGAGAGAGAGAGAGAGAGAGAGAGAGAGAGAGAGAGAGAGAGAGAGAGATTCTTGGCAATTCGCGTTACGCACGATGCTCGCGATAATTTCGCGCGAGTCACCTCGTCGAGTCGACGAGCGGCGAGTTTGTTCATCGAGGAAGAAACGCGTTTCCGCTTTTTCCAACTAATGTGGTTATCGCGAGGAATTTCATACGGAAAAACAACAGAAAAGAGGATATCTGCGCATTGTTTCAAAAGCTTTAACTTTTAAGAAAAGTTCAGAGTAAAACATAGAGAATAATTTGCTCCATCCGAATGAATGTCTCTATTATTATTGCAATGGAATGCTTATTAAATAAAATTATGAAATATCGATACGTTAAGTTCAGGTCATATGTATTGAATTTTTTTTATCCAAAAGAATAGATAACATAATAAAACAATATATTTTATCATAATAGGAAATTTATGCTGGCAATTTGATTTTATAATAGTGCGAGATAAATTTATGTGCATCAATTTGTCTTCTATCTTATTATAACATAATGCCGTTCGATGATATATTCAACAAAGTGTGAACCATTGAGATTCGATCTAGAGAATTGAACTTAAAATAAAAAATAAACGCAATCAATCTCTAACAATAGTAACATACAAGATTAGACGAGCTTATCTGGAGCTGCATGACCGAAGATCTATAGATTGTAAATCAGTAAGATACCAGTAGGAATCATTATGCAAGTGTACAGTAGAGTCGCCAGGTGTAATGTAGGAAGCTGTTTCGTCACGGAATATGCGTTACATTGTATCTCACTAATCTTCCAGACTGACAATGAATTAGAATAGGCGTCTTGTCTTTTCCAATTGTATTTCTTGAAGAATCTATCATTGGCTGTGAGACACACACCTATTCAGATTTAAATACCAATGTTTACGATTACAATTCCCTATCATTTCAATATAATTGGAGTAATTAAATTATTCTTCTATATTTATACACGTCTGAATCCTACGAAATCTATTAAGATATTATCTTGTATCTCAATGTTAAATCTATTACAGATGTAACAATAGCAATTGAACGAGCTTATCTCGAGCTCGTTCGATTCCCCGGGTCAATCGATTATAAATAGGATAAGAGTCATCATTAAGAGTCATTACAGATACAACCGGAACCTCAGGCACATATACCAGTGTCTACAGTCATAATTACAAGTAATTCATCACCATCTCGATATAATTGGAGTAATCAATTTATCCCTGCGTGTGCGTTCTTTAACTCCGGGAGAGCCATAAATCTAAATATTATCTCGCATTTCGTATGTGAAAATCTACCACGAATTTAAGCGCATAAAATCGAATGAGCTTAATCCGTTCCCGATTGCTTATAAATCGGTAAGATGTCATTACTGAGTCACTGTACAAACGATGTGCAGCGGTGTTGCGCGCCAGGCTACGTTATACGTAACGTTAGGAGTGCGCGAGGTGGAATCCACTGCTGGTGCGGAGGAATCTCAGACTTTATAGCCAGCGGCGATCATTAAGATCACTTATAGGCTCGGATATCTCGATGGACTACGCGAAACGAGGAGCCGGTGGTGGTTCGCGCGCGAGAGAGAGTCCATGGTATGAGATCGAGAGGTACTCGGGCACCGCCTAGCCACCGTTCTTCCTCTTATCCCATCTCTCGTTCTCGCTTCGCCGATTTAAAGTGGTATACGAACCCTCCGGCTACGTTCTTCGTCAACGCGTCAATCTATAAATCGGAGAGAATAACTCTTCCCCCTCTATGCTCGTTGTCCTCGCTTCCTCTTCCTTCGCTAGGTACGCTCGCGTAAAATAGACTTTAAAATTGATCGCAATTGCTAAAGTCTACCGCGTCTAACTCTCTCTCTCTCTCTCTCTCTCTCTCTCTCTCTCTCTCTCTCTCTCTCTCTCTCTCTCTCTTTCTCTCTCTCTCGTTTTAGCGAGTGCAATGTGATTGGGAAAAGTGAGAGCGGGGAACAAATTGGCGGCAAATAACGTTTCCTCCTTTCTTTATACCTTTTCTTACACTGAGAATCGTAAAATAAGCTAAAACCGATCAGGTAAAACTCAACTATACCTAGATTATCTGAATCTAAAGTAAGAGTGGCAGGCGAATTGATGACCATTTATGTTTCTCCCTCTTATTCCTATCACTCGTTCACGTAGAGACAGGGGAGAGAAAGAGCAATTTCTTCTTTTCCAATCATCATTTTTACGCAGTCGAACTATTAGATACTTTCGAGAAGATTCACATTTTCTTCACTACAATCTAAAAGCATTTCTCGACTGAAGATTAGCTTCATTAAATATGTTACTTGTAGATCGCAAGACTACAGATATATAGAAGGTCACGTGCTATTATAATCCGTGATTGCTATCACCGATTAGACTTTCGATGGTTAGAATCGAAGGCGAAATTTCAAAGGAATCACAGATGATTTGTTCTGGGCCGTAGTTTTCGGCTCGTTGCTCACGTCATGATTACTTTCGCTGACACACATTCCCATATACCACGTATTACATACATTATTGCCGGATGAGAGGAGAACAAAAGAGGTGATGTGGCGAAGGGAAGTAAGAAATACGTCGAACGTGTACGAGTATATGCGCCACGACGGTAATCAGACTAATCAGCTATGCCGGACACGTGGAGCGCGTGTTGCTGGAGAGCATGTGCGTTTTATATGGCGCAAGAGCCATACAAAAGGAGCCATCGTCGAGATTAGGATCCGACCAAAACATATTACGTATGATCGCCCCGAGCTCGAAGGCACAATAGGCGTCGTACGCGGCGGCTACGTGCGCAACGTCTTTGCTTACGATATAGAGGAGATCTGATAGAGAACGCCGCACGTATACGTGAAGCACTTCACTTTCTACCTTTGTGCGCGAGAACGCCTCGCTGTGTGTAATTTGTGAACGCATCTCGCATATTTATGGACACCGTAAAACGGAACTGTTCCGCACAGCGACCGTACTTGAAGAAATGAATCACTTGGACAATGCTACATTTTGTTCAGTATACGGAAAAAAACGATTTTGCTGAAGCATTCAAAAATTTAGCTATAAATACAGATCTAAAAATAATTTTGTTTGATCATCAAAGTGATTACGCAGAAATCTCAAGATGAGCATGATGAGCAATGCTGCAAAAAGGTTTGACATTCTAGCGCTCAGTTTGAGTATCCTATACAATTATTTTTATGATCAACGAAATGATTTTCAGATCTGTATCTAATTAAATTTTTAGATATACATTTCAGCAAACTCATCCTTTTCTTGTAGATATAAAGAAGATGGAATTGAAGTTTGAAAAATTAGGACCGGTATTCATAAAATATGTTTAATAAGATGAATCAATTAGAGAGCTGTATATTAAGACATTACTTTTAAGATGAGTTTAAAATAAGAACCGACTATGAATATATTGGCTAAGTCATATACAGGTAAGAATATATATCAGCTCGTACATTCAAGACTGTCTGAAATACAAAGTCTTGAGATATCATAAAGTAATCACAGGCCGATATTCATAATCGATTCTTATATTTAAGACCGTCTTAAGATGCCAGTCATAAGTCAATCACAGGCCAATATTCACACACAATCCGTTCTTACTCGTATTTTAAGATCATCTTAAGTAATGTAGATTAAGATGCTAATACGAACTTTATGATTGATTTATGACATCTTAAAACTTAAGACGATATCTTAAATATAAGAACCGACTATGAATATTGGCCACAGAGTCGTACTAGCATTTTAAAACATTACTTAAAACGATCTTGAAATGAGAACAAATTATGAATACTAACCACAAGTTATATTAGCGTCTTAAGACATTACTTAAGACGGCCTTGTAATAAGAACGGATTATGAACACCTGCTTAGAACTTTCTTACATGAATCTATTGTCAGCGGAAACTCGCGGCCCACGCTGCACTTATAATACAATACGTCAATGTAGCAGTATTTTATTGATGGCATGTAAACGAAGAAAAATCATAATTTTTAATAACGCGAAGGCGGATAAAGTTATAACACAATTTCTCGAATAATTGCTGCGTAAAGAGAAAATAATTACCGAGAGCTCAGAGCGTGAATACTCGCGCGGGTTAGGCACGCATGCATGCGGATGTGCTCTGCTCTCCCTTCTTCACCTCCTCTTTCTCGCAGCTATTTACTCGTAGCGCTCACGGGCCGTTTCAGCCCGTGTGTTACGTGCCGGGATATGCACATATAATTACGCCTGTATACACGCGTAAGTTTTCTTCGACTCGCAGGAGCGATAATCATTTCTGCCGCGCGGCCGAGGAGATTTTTAGCGATCGGCGCGGCGCAGCGTGCAACGAGCCACGTTTCCGCGCGATTGCATCTATGTATCCGCGGACGAATGCTCACGAAAGTATCTTTACACCCAGGACTATTAGTCCCTCCGAGTATTCCTTTCCGCGTTTGTCTACCGTTGTATACCGTTTCCCCTTTCCTTCGCCCATAACATTGCCCTTTTATTCAGCTTCCTCGCGACTTCCTTGTTTCACGGCCGATCGTACCTGTGTACCGATCGATTCGGTGAAATAATCGCGAATAAATGTCGATGCAAAATGCGCAGCATCAATGTAGGCGCGGCGATGTATTTACATATACAGCGCGTAATGCATTTATTTTTATTGCATACATGTACTCTGCGTGAATGCGTACACCTGAAGAATACATAACCCAACTACAGCATTAGTACTACAGAATTCTTCTTACAAAGGAAATTATTCGTAAAACATATATCGGGGAAAATTATTAGGCTCAACATAACTTTCGAATGACAGATTAAAACAGACGTCGGTTCCATTACTTCAAGATATTAATTGTAAAAAGATATTACGAAATAATCTAAATTGAAACTCTAGCTAAAAAAAAAACAATCAGTGATGATATAAAACGTCGTGTATACAGTCGATACGGAGCCATCAATTTTCCGGTTCATAAAAAAGGAGATCGAATTCTGTGAAGCGAAAAATTGGCGCGACGAGTCGCAGCCGCGTTGTGAATTGCGATGTGCACAATGTACGCTAGTAATCATTCAATTGCACAGGATTAATGACAGTGCGTTACGTAGCGTATTAATAAAACTGTTACGCATCACCGGTAAGCCTGGCTCAGCGCGATTTCTTCCATAAAACATAGCTGAGTTGAATCGCTATCAGGAGAACGGAACGGCACGTTCTCATCTGATTCTTCGGCCGCTTATATTGTTGATAGGACGTGACGAGTTTGGAATAATTGCAGGAAGACGAGAAATACGCTGATCTTGAATTCACAGTCAATGCGCGCATACTACGGAGTGAGAAGTCATTACATTCGGATCGACGTGATGTCAGAAGCATATCAATTGGTTATCCGATTGAAACGATACTTAATACACGAATTACTAATCACATGATTCATAATTCTGCTGAAATATCTAAAAATTTAGGTAGGTAAAAGATACAGATACTCTGAAAATAATTTTGTTGGACATCAAAATAATTACACTGGAATTTCAAGCAATGCTACAAAAATTTGACATTCTAGCAACCAGCTTGAACATCTTATATAATTAATTTAATAATCTAACTAAATTATTTTCAAATTTGTACCTAGTTACATTTTTAGAAACCTCAGCAAAATCATTCTTTCCATGTAGTGTTATAATTTCCTAGTAATTAAAAAAATGTAAGAAATAAGAAATGTACGCTTGGAATATTTTGCAGCAGAGAAAATTTATTATTACAAACGGTAATCTTTTATGATGTCAATTTAAATCAATTTTGCTTTAAATATCCCTTGCTTTAAATATCGCGAACAAAAGATCTTTTATATAAACTCTTCTCTCGTTCCAATAAGATTTTATTGTATGAACTTTTTTTTTCTTTTCAATGAAATTCAACGCTATTCACGAGGAACAAACGGAAATGAAATGGAGCTGAAATGCTTGCGACGTTGATGAGGCCAAAAGGACGCGGTCGCTCGCACGCACGCGCGTGCGTTACGCAATCGCATCGAGACCATAATGTCCAGCCTTGCAAAAAGGGGCCCGCTGGAATGCAGATCCTTTCAAAGGATAATCATTTCTCGGGAATACACACGGCACTACCGCTATTCAGGGTTCGATGAATATTACATGGAAACTGTTTGAGCCGCGCGCCAGTGTTTAACGCTTGCGAATGACCGAGACATACGTCAAATATTAATCCTTAGAAATACTCGGCTTTCTTCGCTCCCACGTGCATCATTGGCATCATTGCACGGGATATTTTACGATCTGTTATCGTAAATAGAAAGCATATAGTTTCATTGGGAAATTCCGCGAATCGTGCATTCGTGTCATTCTCAAATTTGAGACGACTCGTATCTATTTTTAGGTCCAAAAAAATTTTAATTTTACTGAGGGACAAGTATTTGATGTGTCTGTGATTATGTAATCATATGGCAAAATAATTACGGTTATTCTCTAAAATCTTTGAAGTGACATCTAATTCTAAAGAGTGATAATGTTCAATAAGTGTTGAAAAAGAGAGATCCAATTTGTAAGACTTCATTCTTTAGAATTGGATTCCTAAAGATTTTAGAAAATAAAAAGTTCATTTTTAGTTATTATTGTTACAATGTTAATACTAATATAAATATATTTATATTATAGTTCTAAAAAATATATAATTGGCACCAAAAATAACTACAAGTTATAATAATTACATTTATTTCTTTTCTCAGTGTAACTTAAAATATCTTCTTGAAATTATTTTTCAAATATAAATGTCACAAAATATACATTGAAGAATATATATTTCTACTTATTAATCTTATTGAAAAGAAAGACTGAATTAAAAATTTTTTGAAGAATAAATTCTTGAAACAATGTTAAAGTCTAGTACAAGTATGCGATCTAATCTCGCCTTAAATTATTTCTCTAGCGAAGTGAATACGAATACGTAAGGCGAAAGGAACTACTCATGTAATTTCGTTTGGAATAACCGCTCGTGCTCGGTCCCGGACCATTGGGAAACCACGCGATGTAAAAGAGGAAGAAAGGACTGACGCAGGCGGTGGGAAATGAGTTTTACCCTTTTACGTGGTACGAGAGCGCGAAGCGCGTGTCGCGCAATTTCCCTCGCGGCATGGATCCTGTTAACATCCGCCTTTCCATCGCCTCGCGATCAAATATGTCACAAAGTCGGCTAGTTACACATCGGCATTTTTATTTACGTAAATCAAACGCATCATTCCTTCTCGCTTTGTCTGACTTTCTCCTACGTAAATATTATATATTACTACAGGTATATTTCTCATTCAATATGAATATTTTAAACATGGTTTTCGATCGTCGAAGAAGAGAAAAGAAGATCTCCAAATATTCTGATTAAAAAATTCTATAATTTCATTTTTTTTTAATTTTTAGTATTATTATATTTAAATAGTAATATTTAATGCATTTAAATTTAGAAGTTACAAACATTTGAAGCAAAAAATTTGGAAACACTTTCGAAAATTTACATTTTTGAAATTACTTATTCAAACAATTTATAACAAAGTTTTTTAACAATAATATTTTAGATCTAATAACATTTATTGAATCTAAAGAATTATTAAAAACATATTATTATACATATTTCAATAAATATAATAATAATTCTCCAAAAAATACCAATATTTAAAAAATGTTTTGGTCTGAAACATATATAGATATTAAAAAATAATAAAAATATTATGTAAAATTTTTTTAAATTTGTTTACTCTTTTCAATTTAATTTAACGTAGTACAAAAAAATTGTCCTCAAAATTTTAAAACGATTTAAAATGTATCAAACAGTTTAAACATATTGCTGACACGAATCCACAGTGCGTAGCTACAAATACTTCGGAAAAAAATCCAGTCAAGGCTCTCTAGAACAGAATATATTAGCCGCGATTTTTAGGCACCGCACGTTTCACAAAAGTTTACCGAGATCGCGTCTCAGTTAAGGTAGAGATTTACGATCTCTCCTGACCTACGGTCTTCAGAAGTCGTTGGCCGGCCTTAAAAAAGCGAAGCGTTAGCGATCGATACTTATTGGAAAGATAAACTGAGATACAGAACCGTGAAAGAAACGTGTGACTTTTCTCTCGATGTCCAATTTCATCTTTGGTAATTATATATGTATATTAGAAGAGAGTGAACACACATAATAATGTGTACACATTACGAGAAAGTAAGAAGTCTCGTTTATAAAAAGTGACCCTCTGCTCGACTTATAAATATATTCAGAATTGGTGTTTCGAGCACCAGACTTGATGGACGGTTATTAACACGTGCAATCGTTGCTTTCCATTTCCGCACAAATGTTATTGAATATTTTGCACGTATTTGTGAGCATCATTTGTTCTGGTTGAATATTTGATAGGTTGAATATTTGACAACAAGAATGAGCTCACTGCTTTACAGCGTGTGAGCATGAAAACGAAACGTACCCTGAGTCTAAAGCTATGCGAGTACTTTATATTCAAATAATGATGTCACTACTTGCTTATTTTGATGATGTTATCACGTAACACAGGTTTGTAATCTTACTTTTAATGAGAGTTACGAGACTCAGTAAAGCACACACGGTCTTGAGTTTATTCAGATTGTAGGCAAAAACACTGTTCAATCTCACTTGTCAGAATAAAAAGGAAAGTGCATTCAATTGCGTTATGACGTCCCACATGAGAATTAGTTTTGACGTAGATGGAAAACAACTTTTGTGTGTGTGTGTGTGTGTGTGTGTGTGTGCGTGTGTGTGTGTGTGCGTGCGCGCGCGCGCGCGCGCGTGTGTGTGTGTGTAAACTTACATATTACGAATGGAATTGTGGAAAGTACAAAGTTACGGAATAGACGCCATCAAATTGCAGCACCGCGAACCACATCTTTTGAAATGATACTTGCGACTAATACAGTTTAAAATTTATGGATTTCTCCGAATACGTACGCATCCAGAGTGCCGTCAATGGGCGTTAACTCGAAAGGGTTAACAAGTGTGTCTGCGCGATTGCGGTACTGCCGACATTGTATCTCAAATAAGCATTTCAAGGCGAGACGCTTCGTAAATTAAAGTTCGAGAGGTTAAACGAGACTTCGGCGACACTGCTCGTGTTCCTTCATTACCCTGCAGAAATGCACGCGGTGAGCCGAACACGCGCGGCAGCCGAAGATGGGCGAGGCAGGTGGAGAACGCAGCTCGAAAGATGAACGGAACCACTCGGCGGCAGAGAGAGAGAGAGAGAGAGAGAGAGAGAGAGAGAGAGAAGAGGCAAGTCCAGAAGCTCTCTCTCGCGGAGAGAGAACGAGCGGAAGACCCGTCAGTTGAGGAATGCTCGTGAAAGTCTCGAGCCATTGAGCACGACGAATGAGGTTCGCTATATCGCGCGCTCGCCATTCGCGACCCTTATCTCCCCGAACCCCTTAACATTAGGTAAGAGTTTATGGCGGTCTGCACACGCCAAGGTCTCGTTTCCGCGTACCAAGGTTACTGGCAACCCAAACGAGATGAGGATTCGTGGAGATGCGGTGTGGACTGATTTACTGTAGTAATAACGGCCGAATAGATGCAAATCGCAAGTTTAGAATTAATTAAAAACTAAGCATTTTCTTTAATGTAGCATTTTCCACTGGAAGAACTACAACATTGCACACCGAGTGCAACTGAATGCAAATCAATTTACGTATATTTTTATTTTTCATTTTATATTAACGTAAATTAATTAAGCCTTTTAATTACATATTCTCACAATATTGTCACAGTAATCTCATAACTTTAAAAGGATTAAACTATTTATTAAATATGTAATTTATTAAATATGTAAATCGATTTGCGCTTAATTACATCAGTGTACTAGTTTTTTCAGGATATAACATTCACGGAAAAAACGGTTTTATTGAAGTATCTAAAAATTTAGCTAAATACAAATTTCAAAATAATTTTATTGAATCATTTAAATAATTACGTAGAACGTTTGCTGATAATGCTGCAAAAAGTTTAGATATTCTAGCAACTAATTTAAGCGTGCTACATAATTATTTTGATGGTTCAAACAAAGTTATTTTCAGATCTGTATCTAGCTATTTTCGATTAAATCATTTCGTTTCCATAATTTTAATTATATTACATTTTTAGCAAATCTATATTATACGAAGTATAACAAAGTTCATCGATAGCCTACACGATTACAAATTAATAAGAACGAAACACGTAACATTTTAAAAAGAGAAAAAGAGGAGAGAGAGAGAGAGATATATGGCTTTCATCTCATTTTAATTCAGTTATCCATCTCATGGAGATGATATCGATCACTTTTCGGAAGCAAGAGACGCAATAATCGTTAACCTGAAACCTGGTTGACCCACAAAATCCAAAAGGTGAGAGCTGGAACGCGAAGTCAAACCATTCGGATGAGACTCTGACCCCTTACTCCTGTCCTGATAGCCACATATTAATTAATACGTCGCCTCACGCAGATAAATTGAGTCCTCACGCGTTATAATATTAATAGATGGTATATTTTTCATTGATCTTTCTATTAATAATATTTTTGAAATAACAGTACCTAAATGTGTATGCACGGTGAATTATTCATAAAAGAACCTATCGGAAACTCTGTCTTGGTTTTTTTTGTTATATTACTCTATTCAAAAGTAATACAATTAAAAAAAGATTTCGAGTTACTATCAGAAATAAGTTCAAGAAACATTTCCCTATAAATTATCAAAAAAGTGAACTAACTTATTTTATAAAAAACCGTTACACAATTAAAAAATGGTGATTTTTGAAGATTGTGAAACGAAAACGACAAAAATGACACTGATAATGTTAAGAATATATTCTTTTTGCTAAAATATCATTAATTAATTAATAACTTTGTCAAGTTAAAAAATTCTTTTCCTTTTTTCCGGAAAACTTAATTTTTTTATTAAAGTTATGCACTTTTAAAGCGAGATAACGATATTAATATTAATATAAAATCAATATTAATATAAAACTTATTATATTTAAATGATCATCAGTATTACATAAGATTTTTTATCAAAGTAATGTTACGTCGATAGGCAATGTTGCGACATGTAAATTTGCACAATAAGCAAGTCAATCGTGCCATCATCAATTCCTTGACACAACCAGAGTCAGATTCTCGTCGTCAATACGTAAAAGTCGGACGATGAAGACACAGCAGGTTGCCATTTATTCGACGCATATACTTGATGCCTTACTGATCTACCTTACTGATTTACCATTCAGATATTCATTCAGGTTCGGTTTATCAAGAATTCCAGCGTGCCGTAGTCATTGTCCCAGTTCTGTTAAATATTCTCCAACGTTTCATCCGCAATTCAATTTTCACCTTTAACCCTCACAAGCCATCCTCCAGCACCGCTATGCGGCATTTCAGGAGGCTTCACGAATTCATTTCGTGTCGTTCACGAATTTATAATCGTACCTATATCGTTCTTCTTCACGTATCCAATTAATTCTGACGTTAACCGGTATATTTATAAACGCGGTGAATTCACGAAGCGTGGTTTATTACTCATTGATTTATTATATTGATTCACGCTACCTGGATTTATGCCTCTCAAGCATGCGTAAATTTTGAATATCAGGAATAATCAAATCGATTAAAATGAAGAATTATACCATTTCATAAGACGAACGAATAAGACGTATGACACGATAAGATGATTAATGTACGAATACGAATTCTTTCCCTCATGTAATTAAAAGACAATAGTACGTACACTACATAAAAAAGAACACTTACTGTTAAATTCATAATGTCAAATTATGCCCAATTTAAATTATTGTTAATCACATCTACAAGTCGTCACTGCTTCTGCCTAATATGTCGTTAATTTGATTAATAAGGTTGAGTTGTTCCACCTATCGATAAACTTCAGATGACTCTCTAATTCTCTTATACTCTTACTCTTTTGTTTATCCATTAGATAAATTATCACATAGTTTATCCAAAGATGGAACAATCGGTCCTTAAACAATGAAATTAAACTATTCAGAAAATGTAGTATCTATTAAATTCGACTCAAATTTAGTTTATTATTTACCAAGTGCATATTAATATAAAGCAGGTTAATATAAATAATGTTTATTTTGACTAACCAGATTGACCTAAATTTTGATAAAAGTTAAAAATAACAAAATATTATTTAACTTAAGGAATTGGATTATCATGCTTTTCTAAAAAATATATATTTCGTAGCATTCCGACGAAATCATCTTCGCATGACGTCTACGTTATGCTGCGTTAACTCGAGCCTGCTAAATTAGATGCGAGGTGTGAAAAAGGACACTCGTAAGTACGAGTAATGAATTGTTTGGGGGGGGGAAGAGAAAGGAAGGGAGGAGGGGGGGGGGACTGGGAAGATGAATTTCGGCGCGAAAACACGGCAGGTACCGTAACTTCGTGAAAAAGATGGCTATCATGCGGCCAACCGACCGACAGAGATGTGGAGGGCGAGATACGGATTCGGCACGACGGGAGGAGTGCAAATAAAGTTCACGATCGGCGCACGGACGCGATGGTAAGCCGCCGCCGAGTATTCTAACGGGGCAACGTCACGGCACGTTAACGTTCTACCAATGCGGAGGGGCTACCATTCCGCGGTCATTTTCCATACTCTGTCGACCAGAGATCGCAGATCCGCGTATCGTTTCCGTGGCACGGTTCCAAATAATCGGCGAATCGTGGTCGACTCGACTAGAGACCCTCTAATAAGAATCTGAACATGAACCGTAGTTTTATTTGCAGGATATATAAATAATAATTTTAATAAAATCGACGAGAGGGGCAAGGACGTTTACGTTTACTATTTCTTTTTCTTCCTCTTTCTGCTCTATCTTTTTCTTCATGACGAATCAATTAAAAGTGACTTTCTCAAGTCTAGATTCTTATTAGAGCGTCTTTAGATTCGACTGGAGCCGAATAAAAGAACTTATTGTCTCAATAAACGATTGATTTTTTTCTGATATTTTTTCTAATTTGTTTTAAACGGAGAATTGAGATGTATAACAATATTTCATGAGATATCGCAGTGAAAATTTATCACGAATTATTCGAAAAATCCGCCGAAGCAAATGCCAAAATCTGTATAATATAATTACTGACACTACTTTGTAAGACCTATTCAATTTGTCTTAATTAAAAAGCTAATTAATTTCCAAAATGATATAAATTCATTTAATGAAAGGAAATAATAAGTATATTTTAATAAGTACTCTCTAAAACTTTTGAAGTGAATCTCATCATAAAGAGTGAAATCTCGCTCTTTTTCAAGACTGACATTTTTATTCTTTAGAGTGAGATTCCATTCCAAAGACTTTAAATAAGAATAATCCAAATTTGCATAAATATACTTAACAGAAAATTAAATTGTTTTACATTTTTGAAAGAAGATTTATAATGTGGATTCAATAGACCCACTCAGCTTGGGAGGATTGAACAGGCCTGTCAGAGAAAGATAATTGACTAGTAACAGGGGGAGCGAGAATACTTCCGACTTAATTTATCGCCTCGGCGAGTACGTGCGGGGAAATAAATGCGGAGTAGAAAATTCGCAGAATGCGGCGAAGAGAAGGAAACGACACCCTGAAAGATGCAGTAAGTCGCAGCAGAATAGGCGGCATTTATAGGCGTGCCGCGCACAAGAGAATCTCATACAGGGATATAGCCGTGCGAAATTTTTCAACTGTCCGTCTGGCTACTTCTTGTTCAGTTATACCCTACGAAAGCTATAACATCTCCACCGACCAGTGCTCGTAAAAATCGCGTATTGTATTTGGCTGCAAGCGGAAAGATGCGCTCATCTCCGTTCGGCATTGTTTTCCGTCTGAGAAAATATCGCTCGTCGTGCGACCATTCTTTTTGCCTGAAAATATCGCGATCGCTTGTCTTTCACACCGTGAAAGAGCTACAAAAAGACACAAAATAGCTTGACCAGATTTGTAAAATAATTCTATCATATTCGATATAAAGTTCTATTGTCGAGTAATTCTATTTTATACAGAATCATTCTCCGTTCTCGATTCCCAATTACAATAAGGCAAGATACAAAAAGTTTCGAAAGTTCAAAGAAATTCTTATAAAACATTTTGCAACTAGCAATCTTGCCACCATAATATTGCTAAAAGAAATCCGGTAATAATAATCCGCGATTTATTACTTACTGGCGAGAAAAACGTCTTATTGGATCTATGAAAATAATTCTAAATCTGTGTATCTCATTTCAGTTCGAACATCTTTTTCGGGATTAAACCGATCGTTAGCTTAAATGAGTAAAAATTTAGAACGTAGCGCAAAAAATGGCGACTTTCTCATGTTTAAAGGCTCGTAAATCACGATAATCAGGCGCGCATTCTCACAACGCGGTATGAGATCGCAGTAATCATCTTCTCGCAGAAGTTGATCATCCTGGGAATTATTATAGGTAAACAATTAATTTTCACCTAAGCAGCGACGCTACCGACGTGACCATGAAAAATCCGGATCACGCGCAATGAAAATTCTCGATGCATTCCTTAACCACGCACGCACGGACATTCGCACGCGATATCGTCGTGCCGTATTCATACGGACTGCATCTACACACGCTCGTGCAAGATGCACATTGCGAACTTAGTGCGTATAACGAGCACGGCCATAACTAAATTGCCGATCCACGTTTCGGGATTTATAATCACCATGAACGATCAATGACTTGGCAGTGGATCGCAAAGATCGTCTGGACTTCGCATTCCTTTTCCCTTTTTCATTTTTTACGCTTCTTCAGTCTTTCTCTTTCGTTTTCTCAAACTTCTTCCTTTTCGACATCATAATTAAAAACTTAAGGTGGTTCATCATTCGATAATTAAGTGCTCGCGGTGCGATTAAAATGAGAGCGAATTATTTAGCGTGTGAAATATTTTGAAATATAATGATGTCTGCGCATTCTTACATGAAATTATCATTATTATTTCGGAAAGAGTGCTTAGAAAGAGTTTAGATAGTGATAGTTTGTATAATATCGTTCTCTTTTTCTTTAAGTATCGAATTAGAAGATATAATATGTTCAATTTTTTCTAACGGAGCACAGATTTACAGCACAGGTTTACAAATGTGAAAAAGAGTAATGGTAACCCCAAAACCTTAAGTTAATTGAATTCGTCTAACAAATGAATTAATTATAATCACAATTAGTTCGTCTTGCAAATGATTTTCAATCAAATTGTAATTTTTAATTAAAAATAAACTGGAAATAATTTAATATTATGAACTTAATAATGTAAGATCAATACGCAGTCTATCTAAAACAAGCTAATTTTATTGAATGAAATACGAAAGAAACACTCATTCTATAGATAATGAATGTCTTCCACCTACATCTATTTAAAGAATAACTTTAATGATAACGCAAAGTATCCGATGGATATTAACCTGATTACTGCTATGAAAACGTGTCGTGATACCATGTTTCGAAAGCAGGTTAATGTCACGCGATAGTCAAAAACTAATCGTGGCGGACCCGGGACGTACGTAGACATCACCTGTGCTCTCATAAGTACGACACACATGCACGGCGAAGGTACGAATGGAAATAGGGCGTGCAGCCCGCTCGCCGTGTCAACGAACCTACACGTGCCCATTGCACGTGCGAATGCCGCAATTTTCTCAACGAAGTTGGTCACGACTCACAGTCTATTTTTCGCAATTATAAATTCAAGGATTCGCTGCAACATTGAATATGCTAATCTAAATTTAATTTTCTCCAAGATTAATCCCTTAAAAAATGTGCATTAAATTGAACCCTTTTGATTGGTTGCGTTCAATAGAATGTTTATTTTGCAACTGTTTGAAATTTCCTTAATGATTAATTGGATTATACATTTTTAGATATCTAAAAATGTAATTCAATCAAAATAAAGAAAAGTTCCAATAATTGCAAAATAAATAGTCTGAACGTAACCATACAGTAATTAAAACTATATAACGTTTTTCTATTAAAATAGCACTTTTAATACGTGATGCTTGCATTGAGAGGAAAATGTTGATATTTAAGATTATAATCGTATAATAAAATAATTATAATCAAGAGTTCTAGTTTTATAATTATTATTCTATAACGTTAGTAATGATAATTATATTTACAATGAAGCCAAGATTCCTTCTTGGCTAAATATGTGCTGAAGTGAATAAATTATTCTATTCTAATTACATTTATAATTCTCTATGTATAAAAAATATAATAGTTAGTCCCGAAAACGACTATAAAAATGAAACTAACTATAAATTATTTTACACAATTATAGTCATAGATATCGAACATTTTGTTCTGAGTGTACAACGTTTTTTTCAAGATGTCCTTTATTTAAAATTATTTTCAAATTCACAGTATTATTTATTTTAAGGCTAAATCTTTAATAAATTCAAAATTTTTCTTGAAAAATAATATCGATAGCGACAGATTCGTGAGGCACAAACGTGTATGAATAATACGTAATCGTATTTGTAAATAGCTGCATATATAAACAGAAGAACGTGTTGTACATTAATATTAATGTCTATCGATCTTGTCGTTTTGATGTACACTAATATTATGACGGTAATAAAAATTCGCGCGTCCACCGCTGCGAAAATAAATCACTGCGGCGAAATATATTATGACGCGCACTCGAATAACCGACAATTTGTCTATTCAAATTATTCCGGATAAATGCCGCGCGTGTGGCATAGCATGTTAATTGTGTATCGTGTTATTTCAATACGCATTACTCATGCATTCACGCCGGCGCGCGCATAATTTATTTCCGAGCTTTAAGGTTTTAATCTTTTCGTTATTTAGAAACGTATGTGCTTACCCACGTACCAACGTGTCTCGAATCGAAATACAGTGACTTTTACTAGGGAGAACATTAAATAAATGTGAATAAATAATCTGACAAAATAAAAACACGTGTTTTTGAGTAACGTCAACGATAAGTATTAAATCGCGTGTCGTATTTTAAATTCTCGTTAATTATTTTCGTTTTTATTGTCAAGTTTTTGTTTTAATCTAATGCCCGTTTCTATCAATATAATAACTTTTATCTTTTTTTCTAGTCGTAAAAATTAAGAAAGAACAAAGATTCAATTAAGCCAAGACCGAAGTTAATTGACAATGACAGAAATGGACATAAGATAAACTAGAACTAAAATTTTAATCGAGAGACAAAATTCCATAAGACCAAGTTTTTTCACGATCAACGCTAAATAATTTTATACACACTGACAAGATTGAAGCAATCATTAATATTCTCTATTGCTTCATTTTTCTACATAATTTGTGATGTCCCTTTTTTAGTAGGACACTTTGGTACTTTTTGTTGAAATCGAGACAACTAACAGTCAATATAGCACAAAAATTTGTAGCAACATTGCTACTTTACAATGTTAGCAATAAAGTTCACATCATGTATTAGAAATAGAAAATTACGAATTGTAACATTAGGAATCTGTTTTCTATGGCTGAACTAGTGACACTAGTGTACACTTTTGGAACTCAAAGTGAGATAGATGTAGGTTCGATAATTGGTGAAAGCGAGAAAGAGAGTTCTAGTGCAATCTAGTGCAGGAATAGAAAACAAACCTTGGAATTCATGGCATGTAATGACAGTATTTAAGACATCTTAAATAGAAGTATAAATGCGAATATAAATGCTTAAGATATTCAATTCGAAGGATTAAAGTTAAATCCTATCGCATGAAGTTCGCTCCGATATCGTATATCGAACAATCGGCCGATCCCTCTCAATCCTCGATCCTTCAAAAAATATAAGAATAGTGATTCAACTCACCGATAAATCCGCGATATTGCTTCTTTTCCCACGACGTGGATTGACTTTCGTCGCCGCCGGGCTGTCTCAGACGGTGAAGGAAAGGAACTGCGTTCCAGGAAGGGAATTTCCTCTCCTCCGATGTGACGACACTCAAATCGAACTCGTGAACCCAGATTGTCCGTGGCTGGAGCACGGGAGATCACTGCACCGTCCGATGGAGCGAGAGAGAAAGAATAATACACTTTGCGCTCTCGATCGCGCGAGCGAGCGGCGAACAAACGACGGATGTCATGCACTGTCACCGATCACTGTCAATTGCCAAACGCGAGAACTCCCCTCATAGAAATTCCCCTCCTCTCGTAGAAATTCTTCCGCGTTCCCGCGACGCGCGGCACGAACGGTACCGTTCCACGCACGTCCGCAGCCTGCGACCACCTGCCTAACGCGAGCCGTGTTTACATCGCACGAGGGTGGGCGACGCGGCGGGGAAGGAAGTGAAGAGGGCAGAGTGCGCGAGGGCGCGACGCGAACGTGTAGTGTGTACCGCTACCTGTCGCTTCGGCGTCTCACGGGCGAGTGCAGGCGAGTTCTAGTCGCGTAAACTCGTCGCGCCGCGCAACCGTAGACCGCGATTGGTGGGGATGGATTGGTGCGCGCCGTGCTGTCTCCCCCCTCCCTCCCTCCCCCCTCGCCGTTCTTCGCAATCCTTCCCGCGCTCCGGCGAGCCCCTCGCTCGTTTACCTCTCTCACCGGAGAACGGTACACCTTTTTCCATTTCGCTCTTCTCTATCAGCCTCCCCTGCGGCCCCATGAATCTTTCGCGCGCCACGACTTTTTCAGGAGGACGCAAGGACGGCTCTCTTCCGCGGGAAACGAGACTGATAACGCGAGGCGAGCCGGTCACGGCGCGCCCTGGAGCTCAACTCTACTCTCTAGTCTCTACCATGATGACCATGGCTTAACTTCGTGTATTAGACTATTAGATTGAAAATTGAGATTGCCCGTTGGAAATTGGGAGTATTGGAACCGACCAATCAAAACGAAGCGGGCAAACATGGAAATTATAGATCAGAGAACTGATCATGTAATTTTTCTTTTAAGAGAAAACGTGAAAAATGGAAATTTTTGCCATTGTGAAGATAATGGAAGAAATTTTCACTCATTGCATTTTTGTTCTGTGGAAAGAGTTATATGATCGCTATCTGGAAGACTTCGATTTTTAATAGCAGTTTCAGCCAATGGCCTGCTAACTTTTAATCACGTCATATAATCGCGTGCAAGACGAAAGAGTAATTTAGATCGTTTTTTTTATACTACTGAATTAGGAATATTGTATAGCCATACTATGAAAGATAAAAATATATTAATTATTAAAAAAATCCATAAATAAATGCCGAACATGTATACATACACATTAATTATACGTATAATAATATGATTTGATACTATAAATTAAATTTAATACAATCTTAATATTCGTAACAATCGTAACATTAATAGCAATAAATGTCAAAATTCTTTGCTAGTCCTTTTAATTATGATAATAACAAACCTTCTAATTGTAAATCTAATAATTCTTAATAAAAGCTTCCGCAAAATTATTACATTCTTTATTACATTCTTTATTACATCGAATTTTTTGTGTTTTAGCTTCTACATATGAGAATCAATTCTCGATGCGACAAAAATAATACATCATTAATGTGTCAATCAATTTTGAAAAGATATTCAAACAGGCAGGTGATAATTAAAACCAGTATCGAAAAGAATATCTTTTAATGTCTTGCTATAGAGATTTATTTATGCTATAGAGATTACATACTGGATTGAAAAGTCTATTAGTAAGATGTTTAGTCTATTAGTAAGATGTGAATATGAAAGAAAACTGTAGTATAACAATGTGTAGTCTGCCTTTCAAGGCTTTCACAAAATAAATCATACAAAAAATAATAACAAAAAATAATTTTTTGATAATGAATATCTTTATATAAAAGATTTTATATATATTAGGTGTACAACTTTTGCTTCCACCGTTTTCCTATAGGCTTTAGCGGTAAGTGGTGGTCGAAATAAATAGATCATAGACGTCATACAATAAACTTGGGCATCTGTCAACATAACCCCATAGAAACATTAGTCGATTTGTGTCTGCATCATAAAGTTATTCTCGATTGAAAATGTCAGTTTACGAGCCAAATTCTCGTCATTTGCGGGAGGTTTTAATTTTTTGCTTCAATATGAAGAATTCTGCGGCTGAGGCTCATCGAATGCTCTCAAATACTTACGGTGAGGCCGCTATTAGTGAAAGAACGTGTCGTGAGTGGTTTCAACGCTTTAAGAACGGTGATTTTGACGTCCAAGGTCATGCTCTGTATTTGGTGGGACCAGCTCGGCGTAGTGTATTATGAACTGTTAAAACCGACTGAAACAATCACAGGCGATCGGTATCGAACGCAATTGATGCGTTTGAGCCGAGCATTGAAAGACAAACGGCCGCAATACAACGAGAGACACGATAAAGTGATTTTGCAGCATGACAATGCTCGACCCCATGTTGCGAAAGTGGTCAAGACATACTTGGAAATGGGAAGTCCTACCCCACTCGCCGTATTCTCCAGACGTTGCTCCCTCTGACTATCACTTGTGTCGATCAATGGCACACGGCCTGGCTGACCAGCACTTCCGGTCTTATGAAGAAGTAAAAAATTGGATCGATTCAAAAGATAGTGGATAGCCTCAAAAGAGTTTTTTCGACGCGGGATTCGTACGCTACCCGAAAGATGGGAGAAAGTAGTGACCAGCGATGGACAATACTTTGAATCATAAATGTATAACCAGTTTTTTACAATAAAGCCTCGAATTTCGGAAAAAAAACGGCGGGAGCAAAGTTGTACACCTAATAAAATAAAATGAAATAATATTTATGATAGGGTATATTCCCTATTAAGACATCTTACACTTTTTTACTCCAATTGTTACGAGATAAATACATCTTTCATTCCTAAAAAATCGAACAATTTCTAATTAAATTTAACATTTATGAAAAATCATTCTTTTTTTTATTCTTTCTATAATGTAATGTTTAATCAAATACTCTCGCTTTCACTTGCAAGTGAAATACATACTCGATACGACGTGAAAATGATAAACGTTATTAACTTGTTTATGATCGTTTTTAAAGGTTTACTCGTTTTCAAAGTACAATTAAATGATTATTAAGGTTGATATCGAAGAACATATGTTTTATTTTTCATAATAATCGGGAGCGTGGTCGTGCGCAACGTGCACTTTATGAACAGAGAGAGAGAGACCGCCCGTGTCAGGTTTCGGTGGACGATCAGGAAATTATGGTGCCTCGGGCCTTCGCGCTCGTCTGCTTCGTTTTTTCGTCGGTGCACTTAGCCGTGTGCAAAACCCAATCACGATCGATCCGAACGATTTGGACGGACCACCGCGATACTACCGAGGAACAGACAGCCGGTTTTACGATTATTAAGGCCGAGAGAAACGTATAAAGAAGAAAGAGCGAGTTGCAATATAGGTAGCAATAAGATAATAGTCTGTCACAAGAGTGTCGATTAGACTGCTTCAGGGAAAAATTATTAAAAGACCTGTGATATTGAAGAATGATTGTTGAAGAGAGATTATCACACTTTGTGCTAGAAATGCTAGTACTTTCCATTATGATTGATTGTGATGATAAGAACACGTGATTTCCAAAATAAGTATATCACTCAAGTAAAAGACAAAAATCATATAATAGATATAGATATAAAATCATATAAAATCTATAAGACATCATCATAATTCTATTTGTTAAAAGTTCATTTTTAAGTATCAAACGATATCATAATGATATCATTGTGACTTAATTATGACTTTGTATTCTATCTGGGTAAACGTTTTGAGACAGTATTCTTGTGTACTCACAAAATCACAGTAAAGTAACTTAAAATGACTTATAAACTGTGTTGCTATAAATTATATGCATAAGTCAAAAAACTACGGAAGTGAGTGAAATAATATAAAGAATAATAAAATAAGATAAAAAATGTCGATTTTCCAAAGAGAGGAAAAACGCGAGGGACATCGGAGAAAAAAGATAAAATCAAAAGTTGTTTCGATGAAAGTCTCTATTGACATTGCCAAAGACAAGGCCAGAAATTGTTAGCCAAAAAGAGAGTGTGCGATCATAAGTATAATAATTACTTTGAAGAGGCGACTAAATGAGGTAAACATCTCTTAGCGGCTAAAATCTTTCTTTAAACCAAAGCATTTCGAAAAGTGACGCTTATGGATTATCGAAGATACAGCAAGAGGATAATGACTCGAAACACCTCATTCTGTGACTGCATATTTGTGTATGAAAAGCCGCAATGATATTAGATTTTGAATTGGCTTGCACAATCGCCTAATGCGAATCCAATTGAAAATGTGTGGCCCATCATTAAGAGGTAGCTGCTTTAAGGAAAGCTTATGTTCAATTTAAA
The DNA here is from genome assembly GCF_001594045.1 of Atta colombica. Taxonomy (NCBI): domain Eukaryota; kingdom Metazoa; phylum Arthropoda; class Insecta; order Hymenoptera; family Formicidae; genus Atta; species Atta colombica. Next base: position 1,873,110 of record NW_017259375.1, read on the forward strand.
GCAGTTGCGATAAAAAGCAATATGTGGAAAATCTTGTAGAAAGTATATACGATACTCAAATTCTCGAGTAATGGAGATTGAACGACTTACTAAGTAAATGTATAATAAAATGCTTTTAATGCACTTTATATAAATCAATCTATAAATTTCTATAAATTTCTTCTATCTATAAATTTCTTGAAACTAATAATTTTTCTTTCAATCATGCAGATGACGTTCTTGTGTGTTATAAACGAATATGATTGCCATGATAGTCAGATTCGAAAGTTATAAAAAAATGAATCGGCAATAATCGATTTCTGTATAAAGTTATATTGAAACTTTATTTATTTAAATATTTAAATTAATATTTATTTCTACTATGGACTACTTACTTTCTTGAATTAACTGAATTTTTCGAGAATTATGCACAAATTTATAAAATTTATACTTAATCTACAATTCGTTTTCTTTCATCCACGAGTTTCATGAATTGAAGAAACTTTGCAACAGATTACGCGTAAAGATGAATGTATTTATTAATTTATTAATTTCATATACAGAAATATTCTTGAGTAAAATAATAGTAAGATTGTGCCATCTAACGGCATTGAATACTCATAAGACACATCAAATTATATGGTGGCACCAACTGGCGGCATCGAATCCAAATCATTACTTCAATTGAGTAGTCGATAAATTGGTTATGTATTCAGAAATTTTTTATAATGTGCGTGCGTGCGTGCGTGCGTGCGTGCGTGCGTGCGTGTGTGTGTGTGTGTGTGTGTGTGTGTGTGTGTGTGTATGTGAG
>NW_017259375.1:1873999-1879412 GCF_001594045.1 Atta colombica
AAACTACATTCAATTTGGAATTGTAAAGAAACTTTAAATCAATAAAAATGAATCAATCTGTAGAGGACCTTCACCCCCCGTCGATTTTATCGGCGGTCCTCTTTTCTTTATAATATTCAACCATAAAAAAATGATTACTAATAAATTTAGTACTCCGTTTTTGCAATTAAGTATATTTTAAATTTATTTTTTATTTTAAGTCTAATTATTTTATTGTATTTTGCTAATCATATTGCATTATAATTAGCGAAATACAATAAAATAATTAGCAATTATATTGCAATCATAACTTTTTAAATATTATTTTTTATTAAGTATTATTTTTTATTATTTTTTATTATATATAATTCTTTATACATTCAATAATACAATAATAAATTCTTTATAATACAATGTATAATTATAAATGCTGTTCGAAATATAATAACAATTATATTATAGAAGCATAATTTATAAAATTTATGAGGGATTATACGAAAACGTTGAAAATACATACGATAACTCAAATTTTTTTAAACCGATATTTAATGAAATATTGATAAAAGCGGAATGAAATATTAACAATTAGATCGCATTTACTATTAATTATTAACTTCTGATTGTAAAATTTATTTATATCGCGATAAAAAGTCATTAATACAACAGCACTTTTATTACATTCAAGATAATTATCCAAGATAATTTAATCACATCCCTCCGCCTTGTGATACGGTATGCTGATTAATATTCGATAGAACAATCTTCATAATGAAAAATGAACTTATTGTATTCTGGTTCTACGTCAAATTCACAAGCTCCACAAAGAAAAGTTAAGCAATCCGTCAAATATCAGTTATTACAGGAGAGTATGAATCCTGAATCTTTCAGACCATTTATGATAGTTTAGAATAATTTTGGCATCAATTATAAATAATATTTTTAGTGTATCTTTAATATAATATTAAAAATATGTTCGGTCACATCACTAAAAATCTCTTATTAAAAATAAATGAATAGAATGATTTCCTTATGGAATAGTGGTTACGAAGGAATATATTTAATAATAATAAAATATATGCGTTATTGTAATTTTTTATATGTATCGGTACAAAAGTTTCTCGGATACTATTCGAGATAAATCGAACCTGATAATAACGAGATTATACAGAACTATACTTTAATAATGAAAAATTTATTATATAAAATTTAACTATTCTTTTGTACTTTCAAAAAATTTTAATTATTAATATCCCGTTAATATGAGGATACCCATTCGATTTATCTCGAATTTTTTATACCCATACATTTTTTCACGACAACATTGTTAAAAAAATATAAAGCATTTTGGTAAAAATTATCTAAATCGACAAATATTAAAATGTGTTAAATAACCTCATAATATCTGCATGTATTTTATTATAGACAAGTATATATATATATATTAGATGTGGGAAAAAGTTTCGTGGCGTTTTTAATGCCATCTAATAGGAAAAACGCCACGAACTTTTTCTCATTAATATTTACACACACACACACACACACACACACACACACACACACACACACACACATATATATATAAATTAATAATTAATCCTAATAATATTCTAGAATGGCAAGATGTCCAATACCTAAAAATAATTTTTAAAATAATTAGAAAATCAAATATACACATTCATAACCTTTGTTGAAGCAATTATAAAAAAATAAGCAAATTATTTGTATAAAATTAAATTTATTCACTTCATAATTTAAATTTATATAAATAATCATTATACATATACCCATATTAATGCAATACTAAATTCCTATTGTCATTAAGACAGTCTATTATTAATATTAATACTAGTGAGAGAACATTTAGTAAAATTAAGCGAAAATTGTACTCTAAAATATATCACTGAATTAATTTCGGAACTCGACTTTAAAATATTAGGTGTAGTAAAAAGAAATCCATTATTTTTCCATTCAATTTCATGCAAAAATAATGGATTTCTTTTTACTACACCTAATATATGGTAAATAATTATCATTGAATCATTAATAAAATGATTACTTTTAGGAAATGACGAGAAAATCCAGGATTAATTTCGAGTCTGTAAAAATGTCGAACAGAACACCAAACTAGACTTTGCGAATGAACTTTATGGAAAGCGACGAGGAACAACTCTTCATGATGAAAATAATTACGATTTTCCATCGATACAAACTACGCATTCACTGGCATATATCTGACGCGAGAGACAGCGATGAAGTCTTTACATATAATAAATCAATCACTAAGATATACTTGTAAGATATACTTGTAATTCTAATCTGTAATGTTAAAAATATAAACGTCAAAAAATAAACAAGAAGTTAATATTTAACCATTACCTCAGTCTAAGTTCTAATCTTTGCTGACTTATTTAATAAATTTGTATACCAAATTCAGAAAAGACAAAGAAAAATTGACGATTATTTTAAGCAGCAAATTTTTAATTAAAAGTCACTCAAAATTATTAATTTTGAATATTTTTGATTTTTTGATATTCAAAATAAAATCCAAATTTAAAAAAAGTTTTAAAATTAAATATTTATTAAACTCGTTAAATCAATAAACTATTTTTGTTATCATATGTTTCATCGAATTCGTGTAATTTACATCAATAAAACAAGAATAAATTTGATTTACTACGACAAGATAAATGCTACATATTATTGAACAGATATATTTAATACGATTATAAATATTTCAATAAATATATAATTAATTAGTAATTATTGCGCAAATTATAAAAATAAACATGATGGCATTTACCTGGACATAGTTTACATAAATTTTATATTACGTACCTAACATTACGTACTATTATACGTACATTTATTTATAACAAAATTAATTACAATATTAACGCGTTACACAATTTGTATATGTACAGAACTTTATAAGAAATTAAATTTAATTTCAGGGAAGCTGAAAATTCAATGAAATTTAAAATTATATATAATTTAATTTATTTTTATATTTGATATTTGGAACGGGATTTAAAATTAATTTAAAATTTTACTTAATTTTTAATCCCTCTTTTCCAATTATCAAGTATTACCTGTGATGTCTATATACCCTAACTACATGTCACACAGTTTACTAGTTAGATTTATTATGTTTTAGATTCATCACTTATTTTTTATTTTTAAAATAAAATTTAATTACCCGACCGCGAAATTTATTTAAATATTATTTTATTTGTAATAATTTAATTTTTTAATTTAAAATGATTGTATTTATCCCTGCCTATCCATACTTGTCCTACTTACTCGTATTTTCATTTATTCGTGCCTATCCTACCTGTGTTCCTATCTACATTACTTCGTAATGTGTAATAACGCGAATATAATATGTTAATGGCTGTGTTTAGCAGAGAAAGCAACTTTGCAATACTGTAAAATTCTTCAATACGATTGGTTTTTGCTTTTGATTCTTTATGGAATCAAATGGATTTAAATGTATAAGTTAACCATCCATATTAAAGAATTTTATGATAGTTGCAAAGCTGCTTTCTCTGCTGAATGCAGCTAATACCTGACCATCTGCTATCGCATGCTAATAAATTCAGCGGGATGACCTAATCGATCATAATAATAATAAATAAGTAATTATTAAAATAGGTTTTCAATCTTTAAAATACAAAAAAAATTAACAAATAACAGGATTAATGAGAGTCAACAAAGATAATCAAACGCAAGTTTTGTAGATTAAAAAATCTATAAAATTTACGCTTGATTATCCGCGCTGATTCTTATTAGTCCAGGTGTTTATTAGTTATTTTTGTATTTTAAATAAGCAACACTTCAAAAAATATAAAAATTCGCTATTTGCGAGCAAGTTACCCTCCCGAATATTTAGTTTATCTTTATACATTGAGAAAAAAAGTTTATTTAACTAACTACACACATGTAGTTGTTTGCAAATTTGATTAATTCAACAAATTTTGTTTAACTGAATTTAACCGTGTCTGCTTAATACTGAACAGTTTGTTAAACAGATTACGGTTAAATTCAATTAAATAAAATTTGCTAAAATAATCAAATCTGTAAACAACTAAATATGTTTAGTTCGTTTAACAAATTTTTTTCTCAATGTACATATTCCTTTTAAAAATTTTAATTGGTGTTACACACCAATCTACCTCGTATATTCTTACAGTAGATACTCTTCTTTCTTCTGGCCAGATTGAACTCACCTTTCGTTACTCCTGGCCAACATTCTAGCTTCATATGCCAGAATTCGACAACAAGAAGAAATACTTCTTTTTGCTGCCAACTGTTGCCGATTAACATCGTCAGCAATAAGCGTAAGATTTTACGCTTTTGTATGATGCGCGAAACACGAACTCGTCGCGAAGAGGCCATAATATCAATAAAATTTAATAGATATTAATATGAATAATTATCAATAAAAATAATAATAATTAATATTAATATTACAAATAAATTTCGCGTTTATTCGAAAAATATAAATATTAGGATTAAAACTAAATCTAAATAAAAAAATTTTTAAAGTCATCAACATTTTGATTTCAAAAGTCTCAAATATTAAATAATAAAACTAAATTAAATTATATAATATAAACATGACAATATAAAGAACAAAATTTTAATTTAAAAATAAATTGAAAATGACTAAATCGATTATCATCCGATAATAAAATTTAAGGCCCATGTACGTATTTTTAACGATTCGAACGATTCATTGCTGAATCTCATCTCAAAGCATGCGGAGATGAGAAATTCAGATAAAAGATGTAAGATCCAAAAGGAATAATTTTCCCTTGCATCAATAAATATATCTCTCTTTGTATTATGAAAATTATTAGAATCATTTTTGTATAATTTATTATTTTAATATTAAATATTTTAAGTTATACAAAACTCTGAACGATTTAAAAAAAATAATTATGAGATAAAATTCTTCTATTTCTTGATAAAATGTATATTTTGGATCTTCCATCATGTTACTACTTTAACTGGTATAAAATCCAGTTACTACATATAGATAAGTTATAAAAGATCAGGCTAAAGTCAGTGCATTGAAATAAACAATAATAATTAATAACCGTCTTTTATAGAAAAATGAGATCAATAAATTATATGCGTTACATTAAAATTTTCGTTATTTCATCAGTAATATGTACAAATAAAAATAAATGTAAAATAATAGAAGAAATTTTTTTAAAAAACGGTACACATTATACATATATGTGTATGTAGATATTGCTTTTTTGCACCAACTTGTATAAAACTTAATCCTGAATGAATATTTGAAAATAGGATAGATAGGAAAATTAATAAAATAATATTTGTTACACTATAACAAATGCTTTTCCATGTTATGGTATTCCATTCGAGAAAAAATATTTTATATATAATTATATAAAATTATATAAAAATA
>NW_017259375.1:1879642-1900887 GCF_001594045.1 Atta colombica
TATATATATATATATGTGTATATATTTATATACAATTATATAAAGTTACATATAATTTTATGTAATTTTATATAATGATATATAAAATAGTTTTTCCTCTTTAGTTACTTTAATATGTAAAACATTTATATATTATATAAAACACGACCATCGAAACAATCTATTTTTTATTATATTTGTAAGGTTGAATTATCAAACCGAGCTTGAGTTACTTCGTATCAAAGCGTTCACATTAATGTATAAATTTACAATTAGTAAATAAAATTTGAGCTAACTTGAATAATCTTCCTGAATTAAATAATTTTACTCTATCCTTATAGTTAACGAGATATTGTGTAAAAGCAACATATAGGAATAATTTAAAATAACTCAAATTGGGTGTAACGTGACATTATAAATTTAACAGTGCATGCACAATATTCAACAATAAGAAAGCATCCAGGATTAAGTTTATTCTAATCTGTTTTAATTTATCCATTTTAAGACAACGGATGTATGGCTGTACATATATTTAGTCGTATATTTTTATTAAATTAATGCATATATGCATGTATAGATATATAATATATTAATAAAATTACCACACATCTATTACCTTAATAAAAACATTAATTCGTCACTCACCAACCCGACGTGCAACAGCGGAGTTCTGCAATGTCGCTATGATGATTCTGTAACAAAAAAATAAATAATTCAAATTATAACAAATCAGAAAGAACACAAACGATATTTAAAAAAAAAACGCAAAGTTCTCTTAAAATAATCATATAATTTTCATAATGTATAATTTTTATAAGCATCGAATTTTTTATTTCATCATTCAGTTATTTATAAAATAATTATATATTTCTTAAAACAGATCTTTAAAATTCGTATATATGAAATTTTAAAATAACTTTAGAATGAGCCTTTTTCTAATTATCATTTTTAAATCATTGTAAAATAAAACGACTCAAAAATAAATAGAAGAAGGATATTAATTTTACATAAGCAAAAAATATTTACCTCAAGGTTGCTCCGCCGGTTCCCGATACCTCTCCCAGACCTCCTCCTCCTCTCAGAATCGGGTTGGCATCCTTTCGCACAGGACACTCGCATAAAACACTCGCGAATACGTTATAAACACGCGCGGACTATAACTTGAGTCCGATAACTTGAACGACACTCCCGAAGTAAAACGCGCGATGCGACGAACCGGCTGCGGTTCGTTCATTTTCAAGTAAATCGGCGACGTTAGCTTCCCCATTGGATTTTTACACGAAGAGAACGATTTTACTCAACATTTAAAAATTTATCTAGATATACATTCAGAATATACATATCCGAAAATTTTTAGATGCTTGAGAAAAATCATTTTTTTCACATATCCTCTGGGTACTGAATCCTCTCACCACGTCAAGGTGTACTCGTGAGAGGGAAGATAATCTGAAAAATATAATATATAGCTATTATCTGTATTACTATGCAATTACTATACAATCGGTTAACTTTTTTTTTAGAAACGAATATCAAATACACGTTTGCAATTCGTTATTATTGCGAAATAAATTCAGAGGAGATAAATAGATGATATCTGTAAGATATAATTAGAGTCAATGAAATGGGGCAGATAAAAAAAGAGAAATGTTTCTTTTATTACCGATAAAGTTCGAAAGTTACGATTAATTTTTAAACAGATCGTACAATGAAAAGTGCAAAAATAAAAAAATTAATTAAATTATTAAATTATATTAGTTGTAAAAGCAAGAATTGTGTTATTTGATATGAGGGATTCATATCAATGTTGCTTTTTTATGATTCGTATGATACAGACAAGTAGCTGTATCGCTACTGATTTTGTAATATGCATTACCGTTAATATTTCGACGGTTAGAGTATCATGCGATCTTGAAGTGATGATAGCACAGGGGCGCGTCATGTTTACGCGCAGTAACATGACGCGCCGCTCCGTGCCACCCCGTACTATCTCCACTCCAAGGTCGTGCGCCGATAATCTAACTGTCGAAATATTAACGTTAACGAAATTATTATAAAATCAATAAAATAATCGTTACGTTGTAATATTCTTTGATGAATAATACATGATACTTTATTATATGATACTATATTATACATGATTCTTTATTGTACTTTTGTTTTATTTCTTCAATTGTTACGCACACAACTCATCTATTTTAAGTCGGTATTCATAGTCAGAGCTTATATTCAAGACCGTCTCAAGTACAGTCTTAAGAAATCACGAATTAGTGTCTTAAGACATAACTTAAGACACTTGAAATAAGAACGGATGAATATCGCCCTTAGATATTTCTAATTTATATCTCTAATTATATTATATATTTAGATACTCTAAATATATAATATGAATGATATTTATCCATTACTATATTCAGTCCAAATTTTTTATAATTTTAAAAATGTTTGCATTTATCTTTATTTCAAGAATGTATTATTTATAATTAACTTTTATTTAAGTATAAATCATCAAAGAAAATAATATAGATTGAGATATAATCCTTAGCACACACCTTAGTTTTGAGCAATTAGTCGAGCATCCTTACATAATTCATCAATTCGCATTCGTGGATATCTAATTTTCGTGGATTAATGTAGATTAATGCGCGACACGCGGAGCGACTCGTGCCACATGTCTGTCTCCTTCCGAGGTCGCCGAGCGAATGCCGAAGTGATGACGTAGTCAACCACCGCGTCGCGCGGCACGCTCCCCGCTCCCCTCTCTCCGTCGCTTTTCGCCGCGCGACCCTTCCCCTCGCTTTTCGCCTGGCGCCGTTTAGATATTCAACTATTGCGTATGAAAAATATTCACGGTTTATTCAATTATTCGTATTTTATATGATTTTAACAAACGAGTATCGTATATTTCGCGCTTTGCTCTGTGGCATCTCTAGCACTTGTTTAATCCTATATTATTTGCGTGATTCTTGTAGACGTAATCAGTTCGCGTACGTGGAGTATGTTTGATATTCCAACATTATGTCTCAATTTTTATTATTTTTTAAATGCTTCATACTTAAATAGAAGTTGATAATATTCTATACATTCTTTATATGAAGATAAATGCAAATTTTCTTAATATTGCGGAACAATTTGCGCTAAATGCAGCTTTGGCTAAAAGTATTAAATATCTTGTTAATTATTATTTAATTTTTCAGTTAAAAAATTAATTTATGACACTTTTACCGAAAATTATTCTGTGTTTCAAAAATTCTTTAACCTTACGTGTAATGCTGATTATGGCTCGAACAAATAACTATTACGACTTATTTAAAATAAAAAAATATACAATAAATCCAGAAACTTATTTAAAATGTAAAATCGTAGGAATCGGTAAAAAATTTATACGAATTGTTTAAAATAAAAAAATATAAAATGGATTTGGGAAACTTATTTAAATATTAAATAAGAAATAAGTCGGAAGTATAGTTCTTTAAAATAAGTATTAAATAACTCTTTTATTTTTTTAATTTAAAATATATATATTTTAAATAACTTTATTTTAACCCTTACACATCTTAGTTTTGAGTACTACATAAATGGGATCATCCGTGTTCTGGATTAATATTCATTACTTTTGTTAAACCATTTTTATGTATATTTTAAGATCTGTAGACTACGAATACCGGCTTAAGATATAGATGAGTTGTGTGCGTAACAATTCAAGAAATAAAACAAAATTCGTATAATAAAGCATCGTGTAATATTCATCGCAGAATATCAGAACGAGTAAGATTATTTTACTAATTTTGTAATACGCATAATATTTCGACAGTTAGACGAGCGGCGCGCGACCTTGAAGTGGGGATGGCACGGGGTGGCACGGAGCCGCGCGTCATGTTACTACGCGTAAACCGTGCCACCTCAAGGTCGCGCGCCGCTCGTCTAACTGTCGAAATATTATGCGTATTACAAAATTAGTAAAATAATCTTACTCGTTCTGATATTCTGCGATGAATATTACACGATGCTTTATTATACGAATTTTGTTTTATTTCTTGAATTGTTACGCACACAACTCATCTATATCTTAAGCCGGTATTCGTAGTCTACAGATCTTAAAATATACATAAAAATGGTTTAACAAAAGTAATGAATATTAATCCAGAACACGGATGATCCCATTTATGTAGTACTCAAAACTAAGATGTGTAAGGGTTAAAATAAAGTTATTTAAAATATATATATTTTAAATTAAAAAAATAAAAGAGTTATTTAATACTTATTTTAAAGAACTATACTTCCGACTTATTTCTTATTTAATATTTAAATAAGTTTCCCAAATCCATTTTATATTTTTTTATTTTAAACAATTCGTATAAATTTTTTACCGATTCCTACGATTTTACATTTTAAATAAGTTTCTGGATTTATTGTATATTTTTTTATTTTAAATAAGTCGTAATAGTTATTTGTTCGAGCCATAATCAGCATTACACGTAAGGTTAAAGAATTTTTGAAACACAGAATAATTTTCGGTAAAAGTGTCATAAATTAATTTTTTAACTGAAAAATTAAATAATAATTAACAAGATATTTAATACTTTTAGCCAAAGCTGCATTTAGCGCAAATTGTTCCGCAATATTAAGAAAATTTGCATTTATCTTCATATAAAGAATGTATAGAATATTATCAACTTCTATTTAAGTATGAAGCATTTAAAAAATAATAAAAATTGAGACATAATGTTGGAATATCAAACATACTCCACGTACGCGAACTGATTACGTCTACAAGAATCACGCAAATAATATAGGATTAAACAAGTGCTAGAGATGCCACAGAGCAAAGCGCGAAATATACGATACTCGTTTGTTAAAATCATATAAAATACGAATAATTGAATAAACCGTGAATATTTTTCATACGCAATAGTTGAATATCTAAACGGCGCCAGGCGAAAAGCGAGGGGAAGGGTCGCGCGGCGAAAAGCGACGGAGAGAGGGGAGCGGGGAGCGTGCCGCGCGACGCGGTGGTTGACTACGTCATCACTTCGGCATTCGCTCGGCGACCTCGGAAGGAGACAGACATGTGGCACGAGTCGCTCCGCGTGTCGCGCATTAATCTACATTAATCCACGAAAATTAGATATCCACGAATGCGAATTGATGAATTATGTAAGGATGCTCGACTAATTGCTCAAAACTAAGGTGTGTGCTAAGGATTATATCTCAATCTATATTATTTTCTTTGATGATTTATACTTAAATAAAAGTTAATTATAAATAATACATTCTTGAAATAAAGATAAATGCAAACATTTTTAAAATTATAAAAAATTTGGACTGAATATAGTAATGGATAAATATCATTCATATTATATATTTAGAGTATCTAAATATATAATATAATTAGAGATATAAATTAGAAATATCTAAGGGCGATATTCATCCGTTCTTATTTCAAGTGTCTTAAGTTATGTCTTAAGACACTAATTCGTGATTTCTTAAGACTGTACTTGAGACGGTCTTGAATATAAGCTCTGACTATGAATACCGACTTAAAATAGATGAGTTGTGTGCGTAACAATTGAAGAAATAAAACAAAAGTATAATAAAGTATCATATAATATTCATAGAAGAATATTAAAACATAACGATTATTTTATTGATTTTATAATATGCGTAACATTAATATTTCGACAGTTAGATTATCAGCGCGCGACCTTGGTGGAGAAGTGGGGATGGCACGGGGTGGCACGGAGCGGCGCGTCATATTTACGCAGTTACCGCGCAATAATTCCTTTACCGAAACTCGTATGAGCACGTAGTCGTGTCGCGAGCCGCTCTCTACATTCCTTTTTGAAACATAATCGCGAAAAATGCTAAATATAATACGGAACGTTGTACTTTATGAATAATCATACTAATAATCGTATTATGTGAATATTCATAAAATACAACGTTTCATATTATATCTAGTATTTTTCATACGTTTCAAAAAGAAATGTGAAGAAGAGCGGCACGGGACATGCCTATAAGCCCGACGAGCTTTGGCAATTACTAAGGGAATTACTGCGCGGTAATCACGCATAAATATGACGCGCTGCCCGTGTCACCCCGTGCCATCCTCACTTCAAGATCACCGATAATCTAACCATCGAAATATTAATGGTAACGCATATTATAAAATCAGCGATACTGGCTACTTGTCTGTATCATACGAATTATAAAAAAGCAACATTAATATGAATACTCTCATGCTCAAATAACATAATTCTTGCTTTCACAATTAATATAGTTTAATAATTTAATTGATTTTTTGTTTTTGTGTACTTTTCATTGTACGATCCATTTAAAAATTAATCGTAACTTTGGAACTATTTATCGGTAATAAAAGAAACATTTCTCTTTTTTTATTAATCTCTGGTCCATTTCATTGACTCTAATTATATCTTACAGACATCATCTATGTATAAGATTCAATCCTTTTATCTCCTCTGAATTTATTTTCGCAATGATAACGAATTGCAAACATGTATTTGATATTCGTTTCTAAAAATTAGCCGATTGTATAGTAATATAGATAATAGCTATATATTATATATATTTTTCAGATTATCTTCCTTCTCATGGATACACCTTGATGTGGTGAGAGAGCTCAGTACCCAGAGGATATTTACACGAAAAGAATGATTTTCCTCAAGCATCTAAAAATTTTCGGATATGTCTGAATGTATATCTAGATAAATTTTTAGATATTGAGTAAAATCGTTCTCTTCGTGTAAAAATCCAATGAGGAAGCTAACATCGCCGATTTACTTGAAAATGAACGAACCGCAGCCGGTTCGTCGCGTCGCGTTTTACTTCGGGAGTGCCGTTCAAGTTATCTGACTCAAGTTATAGTCCGCGCGCGTTTATAATGTATTATTCGCGAGTGTTTTACGCGAGTGTCCTGTGCGAGAGGATGCCAACCCGATTCTGAGAGGAGGAGGAGGTCTGAGAGAGGCATCGTGCACCGGTGGAGCAACCTTGCGGTAAATATTTTTTATTTGTGTAAAATTAATTTTTTTTTCCTTGTTTTTAAATAATTTTATTTGAAATGATTTAAAAATAATAATTAGATAAAAAGAAAGTTACTTTAAAATTTTATACAAATTTATTCTTGCTAAAACCTTTTTTAGAGAATATATAATTTATTTTGTATTTAATTAAATAATGAATAAAAAATTCGATACTTATAAAAATTATATTTTCAAAATTGCGTGATTATTTTTTAGAGAATTGTATGCGTTCATACAGAAATTATTTTTTTAAATAATTATTTCTTTTACCCTGTTTTAATTTGGATTTTAATTTATTTGTTACAGAATCATCGTTGCAGATTTAACTCCACTGTTACTCATTATGTCGGTGAGTAATTTAACATTTTTATTGGAGTAATGGATGTGTAATAATTAAACCCACTTCAATTCCATAATATTAAAACAAGTTTGAAATATAAGTCTCAAGAGACATTTTTTATCAGTAGTCGTCCCATTCATATAATGGAATTTTATAACATAATTATTAAAGAAAATTACACATTGTCATGTATTAATATGTATTAATATGTATAAACATATTATATATGAAATATATCCATGTTCATACATCCCTCTTTCTTTTGTAAAATTGCTTTTTAGTATAATAGAAATAATAGTAATGTGAAATTATAAAAAATTATTAAAATAGTAATCTTCACACTATTTGTTTTAGAAAAAAATCAACTTTGAAGAAATGTAAAAAATTATTTCTGTATAATTATGATCTATAAAATTATCTATAAAATTATGAATAATTGTGCATGAGCAATTTTTTTTACATTTTTCTAAACTTATTTTTTTCTAAAATAAACAACGCGAAAATTATGCTTTTAATTATTTTTTATATTTTCACGTTACTATTATTATTTCTATTATACTGAAAAATAATTTTACAAAAGAATTTTTCATTTATCAACATGTATGGATATATTTCATATATGATTATACATATTTATGAATATTTATATATGTTTATACATACTTATACATATAAAAATTTTTCATATCATATATGAAAAATTGTTTACCAGGCAAATTTAAAAAATTATAAATATTTTAATTCCTCTGAAAAATGTATCTAACATGATTTGAGATAAAAGAAATTTTAAAGATTTATCTATTCATTTTGCTCTCAAATCTGTAATCATATTTTTTAATAGCTTTCCATATCTTCTGCAAAGCTTTCCATATCTTCTGAAAAAACAACTAGAAATGCAAGGAATATTTATTAAATAACAATACATTAATATTGTGAACTTGTATAATGCGCTTTCTATTTATTCGCATTTAGTTAGATACTATGTACAAATTTCATTAACAAACTAAAATTATTTATGCGGTGGCCACATCCACTGATTGAGTGGTGCTTCCTGTGTTAATTTCTGCCATGGTTTCCAAATCAACATTTTTTCTGCCAGAGATAACTCGTTCTTTGCTTGTATTATAAGCTCCTCCACTTGTCCACAATTTATTTTTTCTTCTACAACTTGTATATTTTCATTCTGTAAATGTAATGCTCGATTAGAAACAGCATATGATAGGAGCTTTCCTTTTAAGAAATACAATCGACACAACAATGTTGTTCTGTCTTTATTATTCATTGAATGCCAAGAGGAATGCTAGTGTCGACTATCTAAGAGGAAAGCAGCCGATATTATTGCACAGGATAATTGCTGCTTCAATGAGTATTTTTCACCTGTTGCATGATTGTTAATCTAGTCTTGATAATTTCTTCTGTTTCTGTCCGATAAGTGTAATCCTTTGGAAACTTTTGTAGCACTTTCAAAATTCTATTGTACAGCGGTATTAATTCTTGATGAGGATACTTGCAAACAGCTAACCCTTTTATATATGTAGACTGCAAATAAAAGATATTTATGTCAATAAGTGAATTTTGCTCATGCAAGAGTTAATTGTCGAGAGTAATGAAAATATATGTGAATATGATTACGGATCATATTTTCTTAGAGAAAATAAAGAATAAACTTGAAAATTTGAGGACTTTA
Organism: Atta colombica; assembly: GCF_001594045.1. Classification (NCBI taxonomy): domain Eukaryota; kingdom Metazoa; phylum Arthropoda; class Insecta; order Hymenoptera; family Formicidae; genus Atta; species Atta colombica. The sequence continues at coordinate 1,888,689 of NW_017259375.1, forward strand.
TTTTCCACTAATTTGTGATTGTCAGAAATTTATTAATTAATTTATGAATTTTTTTTCTTGAACGGTATATCAACTAAAGTAAAAGTCATCATAACATCAAAATGATTAGAAATTTTATTGTTAAGTCATTTTCCAGTCAATCATAACTCATTTTGACATTATTTTTATGTTATTGTGATTTTGTTATTCTGTTCGAGCTGTTACACTGCTCTTGCATAAACTAAATTTGTCAGTAGTTTCCATAAAAATTCGTTCATTAATATATTAGAAGACATTGGAATGCTAATTAGAAAGGAATTTCCTGTATTATTAAAGTACAAAATAGAGTTTAAGGAGAAAAAAATTACTAAATTTAACAGATAGCTACCTAAAATAAAACTTTCTTTTACAATAAAAAATATATGATCACCGTATAGTTATGACGTTCTAATTAAGAGCATACATTGTTATATGCATAAATAAATTACCTTTTTGAGTACACTTGCCATAATTAGAGCAGTATTACCTAACACTCGATATATTAGAGATCTCTCTTTACATCAGTTTTCTAACCTCAAAATATAGTATTGTGTCTTGTTGACTCTTATGGATAAGAGAATGTAATGATGAGTTTCAGAACGCATCAGTATGGAAAATGCCGTTGTGAATCTGCGCAATAAACGACAGCTTTTGAAACTATTTTATGTTACGTATATTTTTCGGAGAAAGTATATTAATATATACATATTGAATATAAATTCCTTGTAACTTGAATTTTTTCTCAGCTTTGCAAAAATGGAAAAGTCATCTAAAGGTTCGAGAACAAGATAAATTAATCTTTTAAATTTTCTTTATCTCAAATATACATTCTATTTTTAAAAGAAATTAGAAAGCACACATAGCATTTAAATAATTAGGATATATCCTTTCATCTCCAACAGACTATAAAGTCATTAAACTTGTTAGAAGTTTCTGGATAAAAAATGATGGATCGCAAATAAATAAGAACAATTTAAAGATAGAACGTTTATTTATTTTTTCCGCATGTATAAAGTTATTTATCGGTTGGACTTGGCAACGCGTTCCAATTCATCTTTCTTCTTGATCGCGTATGAATTCGATGAACCCTTAGCGGCGTTAATAAGTTCGTCGGCTAGACACTCGCCAATCGTTTTAATGTTGCGGAATGCAGCTTCTCGCGCGCCAGTACATAACAACCAAATAGCTTGATTAACACGACGTAACGGGGATACGTCCACGGCCTGTCGCCTTACAGTACCAGCGCGTCCAATACGCGTGGAGTCTTCTCTTGGGCCAGAGTTGATAATGGCTGTGACGAGAACCTGAAGCATAAATGTTCGAAAAGTGTAATAATTTATTTAAATAAACATTGTATATAATCAATAAATTTGATTTATATAATGGATTATATATTCATTTCATCATATATATTTATATTATGCAAGCAAAATTGCATTATATAAATAAATGTGATTCATATAAAGCAACATTATGAAGATAAATTTTACTTTAATATAATAAACTTAAATATAAACTTTAAATAGCGAACTCACCTGCAGAGGGTTCTCGCCAGTGAGAAGGTGAATGATTTCGAAGGCGTGTTTAACAATTCGCACAGCCATTAATTTCTTTCCATTATTTCTGCCGTGCATCATGAGAGAGTTCGTAAGACGTTCCACAATAGGACACTGGGCTTTTCTGAAACGCTTTGCCGCGTAACGCCCTGCTGAATGTGGAAGGTACTTAGCATTTTTTTCTTTAACTGCGATGTAATCCTGCAGAGACATGTCGTTTACTTGTACGTCGTCGCAATTCCAACGTCCGAACAATTTGATCTCTGGCAGTTCAGCCGGTAAGGCTACCGGCAACGTATTTGTGGTTGCCACCACCATATCGTCGAAAGCTTCTTTGTCATCCATTGTTTATCTGTCAAAGAAAAAAGAGAACACTGTTATTTGTTCTTGCAATAAAATACAAGATTAGAGCTCTGTTCGTTGCCAATGAAAGTTCTGAATTAATATATACTGATGCAGCAAGTTGGAGTAAAACAATCTATATTTAATAAGTATTGTAATAAATATTGATGTATATCAGCATAAATATTCAAGAAAAATAATATAAAATATCAGAAAAATAATTCTATAATTCATTATAATACTTGTTCTTTTTCAAACACAGTTTCAAACTAATATTCACTAATGCAGCAAGTTGAAGTGACACTATACTATATTTCTTTCACTCTAATTTGCTGCATCAATAAAAATATATATATTTTACAGAATTTTCTTCGAAGAAAAAATTTGTCTATTAACAAACTATAGAATGGTTTTTTTTTAATATTATTCTAAATTATTTTTTCTGAAATATATTTATGTTGATACACATCAAATTTTCAGAAATTTCTAAAACTACATCAAATTATTTTTCATATCATACTAAGTTAATATTTTCTCTCTTCCAATCTATTCAAAAAAATAATAATAAATTTAGCACAATTAAAATGGCTTTTAATAAATTATGAATATAAAATTAGGATACATATAAAACTTTCATAATTTTATAATTAAAAATCTTCATTAATTTTTTTCTTTCATAATTTTCTTTATCAATAAATTGAAAAAATAATTTGCAGCATTGGAATAAATTCGTTAACGATAATCATTAGAGAAAGAAGGAAATATAAATATAAATCTTCAGAAGCGGCTAGTCGCTTTGTTTGGTACTACACGCCAAACCATTAACAGCGAAAACTTGGATGATAAATTGATAAGACGCGATGCGGTTCCGAGTCGCGGCAAGTTGATCGCAGGCAAGGCGAACACTCTAATTCGTTAAATTTTTAATGAAAAGATCCGACAGACACGAAACTGGCAAAACACATGTGGCCACGCGGTCACATGTACCGCTGTTTCGGGCGTGTTCCTCTCGCGCCAATCTCGCACATATTTCCGCACCTGCACGATCACTCACGGCTCCCGTTTATATTCGACTGCTCCACGATGCCGATCCGAATTATCTCGCGACGAATTTGTCTTAAATCGACCTCTATTCCTACTCTGTAACTTACGTTCACGTCTTCGTTCGTGCAAGCGTGAACAGGAAAAGGCCATGACACCGTGAGCGCCACCTGCCTATGATCGCCGGATTTTGAATACGTTAATCAAAGTTGCATCTCGAAGACAGTCGAAGGGCTACAAAAGTGCGTGAAAATTGGGTTAAATATTCGTGATTCTAATATACTCGTTTGTAAATAATACAACTCGTTGAGGTAAATGTAAATATTTGTAACTATGAAGGGAAACTTGAGAAGTGATTATTTCGACGTCGAAATCGCATAATATTAGCGCCAGTATAGCTATTTTTGATTTAAGAACTACGTAGTTATGTAGCTACTAGATTGATGATAAAATCACGGTGTCGATAATAATGTGGTGCGAATCCGTGCTAAATCACAGTGCTAGATCATGTAAAAGTTATATAGAGTCCGTGCTAAGGATCGGTTTTTGCTCTTTTTAGTAAATTTTATCTGTTAGGTAAATCTGGCAACCGCGCATGTAATTGTAATCTTGCTACTTACCCAACAGGTAAAATGTATTAAAAGATGGAACAACCGGGTCTAAATTATATAAAAGAAGCGTAAACGCCTCTTTTACGATTCATTGCTTTAAATTTTGCTTCCTAAATGCTTCTGTTTATGCTTCTGTTATTTTCTCCTTATATTCGACTTATATTCCCTTTATATTCGGCTTCGATTTTTATTTTCGCCAGGGAAGAGTTGTATATGAAAGCGATTTTATAGTAGTTTGTTAATTTTCTTTCCAAAAATTACATAAAAATGATTTCTTTCATCAATTGGAATGAAGGAGACATGGAGAGCAACTTTGGAGATTCTCCGAACGATGTCGCCAACAGTACCTTTTCGCTGCATCGCAGTAAAAATTGTATTTTATAGGGATTAGCTTAGAAATTTTTCTATTTATCTTTATAGTACAGAAATATTATTATGTTAATATTCCTGTTAATTGTACGCTCATAATTATTCACATAAGAAGAGAAAATAACACAACATTCCAACAATTTCCCAAACCAGTATTTCTGCAAAAGACGAATATTTTCATATTTATTTCCTTAATTACTGTTTAATGTTGCATAATAGTCACAAAATTTTATTAATTTTTTTCTTATCACGAATGTTTTCAGAATCTTTTCTTAGACACTAATAAAACCTAATTAAAAAGCATGTTAAATAATTAATCTATATTTTTTTAAATAATGTTGTTATCAAAATTATTTTTTTCGAGATCATGAATTTAATCTATTGCAAGCAGATAAAAAATTTATCATATTTTAATATATCATATTGATCGTACAATAGTTCCATCAAGTGAACTTCGTGTGATTGTAGCATTACTTCTACAAGGAATTACATAGAATATTTTTTTATACGAATGTATTAATTAAATTAATTAAAATATATCAGTTATTAGCAATAATAATAATAATTATTTTCTATTGTGTATTATTATAAGAGTATTTGTTTATTTGTTATCATGCTATGGATCAAAAGCGTAAATTTGTAATTACAATACATGTAATATCTCGAAGAAGAGATCAATTGCAATCGAAAGCAATATTATTTATAAAATTAGGAAGTAACACAAATTTAAAAACAAAGATGAGCATGATTTTTTTTTTATAAGATAAGAATAAGTATCAGATTATGCATTGAAGATTGAGAGATTAAAATTTAATTAATCAAAATAAAAGAAGCTAAAATTTGTTTGTTCTCACAAGTTAAATTTCATGCGTAATCTGATTCCGGCCAGGAAAATATATGTCACGTTATATATGTTTATGTGATATTCATGTACATACTATTACTTGTATGTACCTAAGATCGAAATGATGAAAAAAGAAAAAAACGAAGATTTTGAAAGCAAAAAAATGTAAACTAATACGAACAGATCTTCATCACGTTACATCGCGTGATTTGACATGATACATTTAATTGGTTTAACTTCCATTGCAAATTAATGCTAATTTGGAATTTAAAGAAAAATTATTTTTGCTTCTCTTTGCATCTATACATTACATTTTCTATTAACGTTTCTGAAAATCATTAAATAAAATATTGCTAATTATCGTACCTTGTTAATAAACATAGAAAGTGTCAAATTCCCATCACAAATTCGAATTGATTACAATTTTGAAACATTCCGACATTGCGTCGATTGCACGCCTCTGATCAACCGTCGTGATAATTTTGACAGCATCGATTCGGAAAGCCGCGAGCGTGACGACCCTGCAATTAATCACTGATTTTATCCATTAATAGTGCATAACGAGTGCGTGTGTTTGCCGGGTGTGCCAATTAGAGCGATCGGCATAACGTAAAGATTTTCTGAATATTATTGCTTTTCTGAATCAAAATCAACTGTGCTTTGAAACTATACCGTTAATATTAGATAGACAAATAAATCTTATTTTTATGTTCGATGAAAAAAATCGTTGCATGATTATTGTATTTTTCATGTAACAAGTTTTATTCTCAAAAAATATATACAAAGTATTACATTACGTATATTATAGATTTTCACGTATAATATAGATTCAAGAATACAAGTTCAGATTTTTGGATTCAAATCATTATATTGCTTTTAAATATTTTATATTGTGTCAATGTCTCAAGTAACAAGCTGACAGTATTTATCATGACCTTACTATTTGAAATATAACACAAAGTCTATTCTTTTTCGAAGAAAATTTTAAACTGACATACATTAGCGATGTAATAAATCGGAGTGAAACTAACTATATTGTTTTACTCTAATTTATTGCATTTAGAACTTTTTTTGAAAAAAAAATCGAAACTATTGTCATATGACAAATTCGTCAAAGTATACTTCATGCAATCGTAGTACTATTGTATATAGTACAGGTAATATAAATTATCTGTAATATAAATTATGATAATTCCTTCAAATAAATTCCTTACGATCGTAGTATATGACAAACTTTTCTATACATTATTATAGTAAAATGAATTAATTCAAACGTGTAATGTATATAAAAATTGATAACATTTGTATTTTGAGTATAATTAGTAACATTTTTATATACATAATAAATGATGATAAATGATATAGGCAATAATTGATAATTTTATATATATGCATTAATTGATAATTACGCTGACAATATTTTCTCTGATAATCACGAGCACAGCTTGTTTTATAGATCAGACGCTTGAAATTGTGGTAGTTAATTGTGGTAGCAACTATTAGACAGTTGGTATACATAAATTAATTGAAATACGTAATAATAATCAGCAGTGATATTATTTTTGTATTATATTTTAATGCATATATAGTTAGTTTTGTAAGGTAGTTTTGTAAAGTTTGAATTATATAATTCATTAATGGTCGTTACGATTATAAGAATCACTCATAATATTCGGATCATTAAATTATTTAGATCAAATATCTTAAGAATTCTTTTTCATAATTTCCAAGTACTTTCTTAATAAAAAATTTAATAAGCATATAAATAAGAGAAATGTCAAGATGTAAATTTAATAAACCGTGAAATATTTACACTGTTACAACACAGAGTTAAATAAAATATTTAACTGTATTTTTTTGCAATTTGATGTATATAATTGCGTTTTAATTAAAATGATAATAATTAAATAATTTCTATTATAAGCATATATTATAAAACAAATGATAAAATTTATAATGAACAAATAATAAAATTAAAGTTATGATACTGATTTTCTAGATCTCATTGAATGTCTACATAACTGCAATCGCTGAGTTTCAATTATGTTATATTTATACCTAAATTTTGTTCTTTAAATACTTGATTTTTAAGCAATTACGATTACCGAGAATCTAAGCACCTGTTGTATAAACATGAACAGCAGTATTTAGTCGCTCGATTTATTAAATTAGCTAATCCATTAATAATCCGGTTAAATCTAAAACCACCATATTGATGGTAGCACATATCCGAAACAATCATCGCTGTAATAATCTGTTATTTCGTTGCTTTGTCGATGGTAAGGGCCTATATAGAAAGCGGGTGCACAGAGGGTCACGGCGAGTGAATAGGGTTGAAATCGTGCTCGACGAGCTAGTAGAAGGTAGGAGGGAGGGCGGGGGAAGGGGCTGAGAGGTTGGAGGGCTCGAGGAGACGGTCGGGCGAGCAACCGTACGGTATGAGAAATTTACGATCCACCGTCCGGATTGCTAACCCATCTCGGGTTCCACTTTATTACTTTAAGTAAGATCCGACGTAGAGGCAGTAAAACTCATATATGACGGAATCGTCGACGACGAGCTTCGACGTGCGTAAATATCTAATGACACACGTCGACATACACATTCGTTTACATACGTCCATTTGGATCATCGTGAAAATCGCTGTTATCATTTATAAATGTCATTGCGAATTGTTTTTGGGAGGTCGGTTTCAATTATGCATAGTTTTATTTACGTGTTTCATTATTTAAAATTATTGTCTTTTTCTTTGAAGCTCTATTTTTGTAAAATAATCATAGAAGTTTTTAACCTTCTGTCTGCAATCATATTTTTATCCTGCCGTCCAATTTTTTTTATTATTGGCTTTCAAAAAAATGAAAAAATTCACTCTTCAACATATCTATTACAGTTATCAAAGTTTTTTAACAAGATATTTTAGAAGGAATCAGATTCCGCCCTTCTTTATTTCAGAAACATTCGAGAGTAAAACTTTGTTTATATTAAAAAGATTTATATTGCAGATGGTTAAGTCTGTCATCTATAATTGAAGTATTTGACTCTGATAATGTTGGACTTAAGGCTTAATTTTTTAATTGTGATTTCTGATAGAATTAAAACTTTTTAAAAATAAGTAAAATGTAATTCAACTTCTATGATAATAAAATCTTGTTAAAGTTTTTATAAGTATATAAAGATTTTTCAGATTTCTATACAGTTCGTAACAATATAAAAATTTGCAACAATATAAAATTTGAAGACCCAGATTGCGGATAATGTGATAAAGAAAATATCATATTAATGACGAAGAAATAATAGATATTAATCATTATATTGAGTATGTAATAAACTGTATAGCAATATTTGGAATAAAATTTAGAATTTTCCAATAGCCTGAAGGAACAAAGATCGAATTAGCATAAAAACACATAAAAATACGATAGCTCTAAAATATTTTAGAGGAAAGATAAATTTTTTAAATTTTTAATTATTTTCAATATTAATTATTATTTTTTCGTTCTCCTGATAAACAGGAGTGATGATTTAAAAGAGAAGCTGTTTCTTATAAATCTTATGGAAATAAATTCAGCGATGTAAATCATTTCGTTATAAAACGTATTTCTCCGATCCCTAATTCTCATTTATAACGAGGATCTTCTGTGTCACCGCTAATTGGAAACTTGGCTTTTGCGGATGCTCGACAACGACAACGACGACGATGATGACGACGATGACGACGATGGAGGCATCTTTCTATTCTCGAAAAAGCAGTCGCAATAAAAAAGTGCGTGGAAAAAATTGCTACCATACCCGTTGACATAGCGTTACGCTGCGGGCACGGGGTCCATTCGCCCCCATTCTCTCGCCCCATTGTCTTCTTCATTACGTAGATATCCCGCGCGAATATAAACGCAATTAAGCGCGTCGCGTCATCGTTAAAGCCCCGTAATTGCATTCGCGTAAAAGCAATTACGACTTCACCGACGGCGATGAGTCGACCGCTCCTCTCTCTCTCTCTCTTTCTCTCTCTCTCTCCCCCTCTCCCTCTCCCTCTCTCTCTCTCCCTCTCTCTCTTTCTTCCTCTCTATCTATCTGATGCACCATTAGCATAAATAGCTTATAAACCGACGTACGGTACTTTATGCGCGTGACATCGCTCGCTACACGAGTGATGTTTCTGTAACGACACGAGAAAGATGCATTTATTGAATTTTGTGTGTCAATAACAATGTACTATCAAGCTACAGATTTGAAAAATACTACGATAAATTGACTGCGTTTTTTTCCTTTTGAATTTAAATGATACTTATACTTAATAATGTAATACTCAAATGTGCGATTTTTAAACATTATTTACAAATTATTAAACTGACGATTTTCCGACGATAACTTTTTCACAACATAACACTTGATTGCATAAAATATAAATCAATAAAAACATTTATATTATACGGAATAATCGATATCTTATTACTACATTTAATGTATTAACGATATCAAACAGCATAATAGAGAAATAAGAATTAAAAAAGGAATAAGAATAAGAAATATGAAAAAGTTGTAAAAATCGAAATTCATTCAGATCATTAGGTTTCAACATTTATGCAAGCCTAGTGGATTTCAAATTAGTTCCTGAGAAAATTAGCCAACAAAGGATACCGTTCCGAAATTTATGGCTTCGCCGACCTGTAAAATTGACACTTGTTGGCTACAATATCGTTTATACCGGTAACGCAATTGTCCACAAGAATCCACAAGAATCGTCGGCGTAAACGCGCCTTAAGAATGTCCCCGCCGGGCAGCATTATTATATTTTACTAGCGCCTGCCGCTTCTTCTTTCCATGCTTTCTCTATCTACATTTATTTCTCTATCCCTTTTCCTTCTCCAACTCGTTGTTCTTCGTTGGCAGAGAGTTGAAGCACAAGTCCTGCACTAGGGAACCCCGCTGAGACGAGTTACGTTATATTCTGCGGCCCGCCTCATATCGTATTATTGTCATGTTCCTTCGACACGAGGGGAGCATGAGTAAGAGGAAGAGGGGGAGAGAGAGAGAGAGAGAGAGAGAGAGAGAGAGAGAGAGAGAGAGAGAGAGAGAGGAGAGAGGAGAGAGAGCATCAGCTAGACATGTAGAGGACGAAGAGAGTGGAACAAACGGCATACAGCAGAGCTCCTAATACTACTCGGTTTTATAGTCGCTGGTGTTGGTGCTCGCCTGATGCACGTGCACGCTGAAACCGTTCGCTCGTGCGAGATAAATCGAAATACATCCTCGAGATCTCGCATACGCTGTTATTTCCCGGTAGCTCACCGCTCGCTTGCTTCTTCCTTCCAACCTGGCAGCGAGATGCTACACACGCACCTCACTTGTCGCCGTTGTAATGGAGCAATCTTTCCGCCACAGTTCGCTTTCCACTCGACAGTGCGTCGCAGTAAATAACGTGCATGGCATCCGAGATGCATTCGTTTCATGACACGCGGCGACTTTCCATCGAATCGATGCGATGGTTCGAATCAAAAAGATAACCGACAAAGTAAAACGGTCTTGAAATAAATATGCTTATATAAAGACAGCTTTTAAATATAAATAAGGAATTGAAAAATGATTTGCGTATTGTCAAAGATTGCGGGTAAAATAATTGGAGTTAAACGATTCAAGGACTTAAGATTTTCTTCGGAAAAATGTTAAACGGTATTACGTACCATAAATCAAAAAAATAAAAAAATCTTAAATACTCATATTGACGAAAACTTAAAAAAAAGTTTGAAAAGTATGTGTACTTAGATATACTATCATATATGTTTAAGATTACACTGAAAAAAATTCTAAATTTTAACAAATATTGATTTAGATAGTTCTAAATAAATATTTACTAAATATAAATATATATTTATTTGATTGATAAAAACTAATTTGATTTAACTATCATTTTTTTGTTCAGTAAATATTTATTTACTATAAATAAATATTTATTGCTTACTTATTACTGTTCAAAGAAATATGTATTAAGATTTGTTAAATTTTTTCTTCAATGTGCGAATAAAGTAATTTGAATTAAACGATTTAAAGAGGTTTAAAATAGATATTCTTTAAAAAAATGCTAAGTTGTATTACATGAATTATGAATCATAATGATGGCGTTGCGACGATGAGATCTCTCTGGTCATTGGCGATAAACGCCTCAAGCTGTTTGCGGATTGTCCATTTCCGATTACGTCGGTGGCTTAATATCGCGAGTCGGCCGATAATTATGTTTCCTAGCAATACTCGTTCGCGATAATTTCCCCGTCAGGCACCGGCGTCGCGACGTGTAGCACCTAATTGGCTAATTATCTCCCCGCCGAGGCTTCTCTGTCCGAGGCGAAGAGGTTAATTATCGTGACAAGAGATCGAGGCATCGATTATACGTACAGAACCGGATAAATGAATTAGCGCTTTGGCTGTGATACTGCGAATTATGGTTCGTTCAAGCGCGCGCCACGAAGATGTGATCCTTGAAATCCTGGATCGTCGTAATCGTTACTTGATCGCAAACATGTAATTTGCGGCCCATCGCGTCTTCAATTGTCAGAATTATTCGTACTTGTTTCTCTTTATCACTTTATTAAGAGACGATCGGTAACAACAAGTCTCTTATCCTTGAAACTTTTTATCAGCCGACTTATCTTGCTGGCTATTTCCGTTTTAAAACATACGTTTGTTGTTATTTGCTAAGTCGATATGTGGCTTTTTAAATAATTTTATTAACTCGGCAAATTTTTTGGCGACAATCAAGTATTGGGTTGTTTCTGGAAAGTTGATGCGAATTTTTAAACACAATTAAAATAAAAAATATTTGTTTAGTTAAAAATAATTTTAATCTATAATATGTCATTTTGTCTCATAATATTTTTCTATCTTTCGAATAATTTCGTACCTCCTTTCTCGTAGAAATCGTTGATCGTCACCTGAAAAATTTACATGAATTTTCCAATATTTTCGCGTCATCTATGTATATGTATATGTTATTTTATATTACCGTCTTTTGTTTAAATTTTAAAAAATTTCGTTGTAAGAATCAAGAATGATGATTTTTCATCTCAATTCTATCATGAAGTCGACGACGCGAAGAATATCTACAACTCGTAGTCGGGGAGACTCTCGCACGGTAAATCAGGGATATTTATCGTCTAATTCGGCGGAAAGCTCCACCGGCCGAATTTGTCCCCGGATGCCCGATGTCTGCGCTCGTTCGCCTTTCATCCACCCCCCAACTCGCAACTCGCAGCTGGAGGGTCAGAAAGGCGAACTTATTTCCATTAGCTGAAGGGGGCGCGTGTATTCTCAAACGTCGCTGCCTCCAACGGCAGCCGATGGTGGTCGCCGCTCTTTCCCCTTTGACTCTCTCTCTCTCTCTCTCTCTCTCTCTCTCTCTCTCTCTCTCTCTCTCTCTCTCTCTC
>NW_017259375.1:1900987-1932101 GCF_001594045.1 Atta colombica
CTCTCTCTCTCTCTCTCTCTCTCTCTCTTCCTCGCTCTCCTTCTCTTCTCCCTTCACTTCCCGCCCTTCTGACAGCCCTCCTAACCGCACCAAGTCCGGTGATTATTTTTCATTTGCTCGTTTTTATCTTCTTTAGACTCTTTAGCGGCGCATTACGAGGGAAGCGCTGAAACGAGGAGCTTGCTCTCCATTGCTCTTATTCGTGTATAGTGGCGGGATTTTACCCACACTTCGCACACAACGTGTTTATATATCGTACGTATTTATCGATGATTTGGAAGATTAATGAACACAGATAAAGCTTCTGTAGAATTAAAAAATTAAAAGATACCACCCTGAAAGTGTCCTAATCGTCTCTTAAAAAAATTTCTACGAAATAATTGAGAATGATTAAAAATTTTAACTTTTATATTTTTTGATTATTCATTACGATATTAAAAACTCGAATATAAACGATGAGTATTATTCATGTTCGAGTGCAGTTCTTTGTATAGAGTCACGCGAAGAAACTCGTCAAATAACGCTACATTTTATCTACTTTTATCTATGATACATTCGTGCTCTTTACCCAAGTGTTATGCTACACGCTTCGAATCCGATTAAAGGCTTATACTTCGATATGTCAACGAAGTCATATGTGGGTAAGCTCGCAGCCTATAAAGTGTCAGCTTTCGTGCTACAAGCGCCGCGGTACAAGCGTGTTACAAAATGCTACCGGGGATTTCGTACTTCGCCGCGAGTGCGCAAAGGCAATTTTCTAGATCGGCTTAAAGTTAAACTTCAGTTGGCTTCACCTAAACACTTGTCAAGGATAATTTCGTTAGCGACTTCTGTCGAAATCTCGCTTCCTATAAAAGAAAAAGTATTGCAGAGCACTCAAACGTATTTGTTGTATCGCGTCTCAGAAACGTCAATTTCAATGGAAAATGTTAAAGAGAGATTGATTTCTGATCAAAAGAGTGCAAGTAATAAAGAAAGTTTTCTATAGATTTTGACTTCCTGAATATAATAATAAAAAGTTCGGATGAATAAGTAACATTTCAAAAAATTGAATATATCCAAAGCACTTTGAAAATTAAATAAGAATATTGAAATTTGGATAAATACATATTTATGCTCAATTTTCTCGAAGTGTTTCTCAACTGCTATGAATCTTTTAATAATTTTATCGTATCGAAAAAGTTAAAATATACAGAAAATACTATTTCTTTGTTTTTGCTCAATTTTCGAGGCTCAATTTCCTCAAACACCCTCCACGAACTTTTTAATAACTTTATAGTTTATAAAACCTAGGAAATCAAAATTTATAAAAGATGCTGTTTCTTTCATTACATCTTTTTGAGTAAAAATAGATTCTTTTCCTCTAAAAAAAAGGAACAGATTTTTGTTCAAAAAATGTAAGTAAGAAAATAATGTTTTTTGTAAATTTTAATCTCCTTTGATATGATAAAGTATTAAAAAGTTATATACAGTGGCTTAGGTAACTTTGAAAATTAAGCAAGTATATTGAAATTTGCATAAGTGCATATTCGTGCTCAATTTTCAAAGTGTTCTTCAAATGCTGAATTTCTTAATAATTTTATCGTATTCAAGATGGATATTTGTACATCAAAATGTACAAAAAAACACTATCTCTTTTATTTACATATTTTTGGACAACAATCGAGCTCTTTTTAATTTCCTTCTTTAACAAACGCTTCTTCTGAACAATCACGTAATATTTTTTCTAAAAATAGAAACAGAATGACAGTTTTCATAAGAATGTGCTGAAGATGTAATCGCATAATTCTCTTACGGAATAAAATTCTCGTGATATTTGAAATGATATTTGAAATGAAAAACGAAAAAAGGAATTATATTGAGAATCGAATAAAGCAAATTGAAAAAAATTTCGCCGAGTCGTGCGCGATATAAGGTGAGGGAGAAACGATCGGATGATGAAGCCCTTGTACAGAACTCGCCGACTCGCGGTGCTAAATCTCGCAGAACGAGGACTCCTCGGCTGTAGGAGTCGGTCTATAGAAGTAGTAGTAACGGAAGGAGTCGTCGAACAAGAGTGGGCGAGAGGAGGTACGAGGGTGCGAGGCACACTGCAAGGGAAGGGACGGCGAAGAAAGCCGAAGGGTGTCGAAGGGAGTGGAAGGGGACGGCAGGGTGCTCGCTACCTGACAAGTCCTTTTCTTTGTCCCTAGTCTCCCTCTTGCGTTTGATTCTCTTTTTTTCTTGTTCCAAGGTGAACGGCGGCGTCTGTCCATCCTTCTTCCTCGCCGATCGGTCGCTCGTTCCCTCCAGCCAGTTCTCTCGTCATCCTTCCCTGTCTGCCTCCTCTCGCGCTTTTTGGTCCTCGCTGTTCTTTCCGTCCTTCTCCGCGCTCGCTCGTGCTTTCCTCACTCGCTATCCGCGAAAATCGTTACTGTTTTATTATCCTCCGGATAGTAGCAATTTGCGATCCGAGCTTCGCTTAAATTCTTCGATACATTCCCTTCTGCTATATCCTTTTTTCTTCTCGCTCGTCATGCTCTCTGCCTTCCAACCTGTCCTTTTCTTTTCTTCGTTATAAACTATCTGTTCCCCTCTATGACGCTAATATAAGTCTGAGGAATACATTATTTCCACACACATATATTTAGTATCTTAAATAATCGAAGTCACTTAAATCATTTTACTTCAATAATATTTTGAAATTCCATATTTATTCGAGAGCTTAATAATTTAGAAGATCGATTCTTTTCTGAATTAAAAAAATCTATTTTGCGTGAAAGATTTTTATATAAATATTATACCAAATGAAGTTTCACAATAATTTGATAATTAATTGCATGAATTGTAAATAACTTGACGTAATTTAATATTATTGAAAAATGCTTTTTTTTTTCTTTGACTACATTTTAAAATCTTCTCTAACATTATTTTCTTTGTGTACTCTGTAAACTATCTTCAGAGAACATCTTTCCTAAAATGGATAAAATCTTATTTCACTCAACATCCTTTAATTTTTCTTTTCTACGAGTCATTCTGCAATTTTCAAGTAGTTTATCTAACTTTCTCTTGCTCGCTCGAGTCTCCCCTCATCTTCTCCTTTCCATTCTACCTATTCTCCTTCTCTCTTTGTCGCCTCGACATATCTTGTCCGTGTTTCTCGTATTTGTTACCGTGCCGAGAAATCGATTGACTATATATTGATTATATATCGATCGAATACTCGTCCCGAATGAGATCCTTCTCTTTCGCTCTTCCAGGATCTTCTTACAACACGATTCAGCCCACCCAATCGGTGTGTCGTGCTTACTTTCAAATAGAGAACCTTTGGCAAATGAAGCAGAAGATACCGCATGGACGCCATGCGCGTCGGCTTTAATCGTTCGAAAGAAAAACTGCGGAATTTCTTGCTCGAGATCGCGCGACAACGAAGTCGCGATTCGAGTGTGATCCACTAAATCGTATTTCCAATTATTTGAATCGACACGTGATCGGAGTTTGAGACTCTAAAACGAGTTCTAGAGCTTATAGCGCGATTCAACGCTCCGTTTCACGATATCTTTCCTCATGATTTGTTCTGATTCTCATTGCGTCGAAGTTCAAACTACCGTTACAAAACGCCTTCTAAAATTCGCGTAGTTAGTCTGCGTGCCAAGACTAACCACGATCACGAATGAATTAGAATTCGAGATTTCTAAGAATATATTAATATATTTAAGAATACGTTACATAAAAACATGAATGATAAGCACAAGTACAAACTGATATGAATAACGAAAATTAAAAACAAGCAAGTTAATTGCCAAAAATTAAATTATTTATAAAATACAATATAATAATATTTTAGAGAATATAAATAAGTACAATGTAATCATATTATAAATATAATAAGACATTAAACTGGGCGTTAAGAGTCGGCACCAGATTCTATGTTGCGCAATAAATATAATATAATTAGTAAAAGAAAAATAAATAAAATTAAAGACTCCTTCAATTAATACAATAATAAATATAATAAGACATTAAACTGGGCATTAGGAATCGGCGTCAAATTCTATATTACGCAATAATTAATTAATTAGTAGTTACACTTAACAATTAAAATAAATTTAATTTTTAATACTAATTAATTATTGCGCAACATAGAATCTTATTATATTTATTATCTTTAGTTTTATTTATTTTTCTTTTACTAATCACATTATATCTGTTGCGTTTGTTAATGCTATTACACAAAAGAAATAATCGCAAATTTCAAATAGATATTTAATTGTAAAATAAATATAGCTTGAAATAAATGAACGCATTAACATTTATAAAATGTAATCTTGCATATTTTTCATAATTTTCTAGTTAAATAAAATATATTTGTGAGATTTTGAATGTAAATTCAAGTACTTATTTTATGCATACACAACTAGCAATATTTTCTGAGAACACCAAGTACTTTTGCCGTTGTTTCCTGTTTCCAGAATTAGAAAACGTGTTAGTCATGCCTTCTTGTGGTGAGAAAAAATAAAGTTCTTCAAGAAAAAACAAACTCGACAGGCGCCAAAGTGAACTCTCGGAGATTTCATTTGTTTATTAAAAACGAATTTGGGAAAGCATCTAAATAAAGATTCAATGATGTTCAATCTCTGCATATCTTCTTAATCAATAAGATTTTTAAATTTCTATAATTGTATTTTACGATGTTTTTATTCATAGAAAAAAAAATTGTTTTTAATTTTAAGATTATCTTTCAATTTTACATATATCTATAATTACATAATTGCGACTGCAAACATACGTATTATTTTCATAAAATAATTTTGCGAATTTAATAAAAAAAAGGATTTGTTATTGGAGAAATTATTTTCCTTAATAAAATATTGAGTATCTCCGAATTTTTGATTATGTTGTTGGCTATAAATATTAGATATTTTTTCCTGATAACTATGTTAAAAAGACGATACAACAATTTTCAAGAAAGTTACAATCATCGTAGATAATATCAATATAATCAATCGTTTAATCTTAATTTATATCAAGGCTTTATCTCGATAAAGGCTAAGCAATAGGGTTGCGGAAAAGGGCATCAGTAGTTGTCGGCACTCAACCGCGTCACTTGATACGCGGGCTCTTGTATCCCGTCATATTAGGATGACAAATATCTATTTCGAGGATCGTACATCGTCGTATATCCACTGAACAACTCGTGCACATCGAACTCTTCGTCCTTTTGTTCTTTCTTTTTCTCTTTTTTCTCTTTCTTCCGCCCCCATTCCATTACTCTTTGTACCACCTTAGATCCTTCCTTACAGTTTTCGAGGCTATCGTCCTCACCCTCTTGAGCCGCTAGAAACCCCAACAGAATTTCGTACGAGATGCTCCGTAAGATTGAAGCGCACAGAAGGAAACCGAAGGGTGTCGTTCCGTCTTTCTTCGTCTTCACGGTACCGCTGCGGAAAGAGGAAGCGCGCGATTCGACACTGGGGTGTTTCCTAGCAACCTACCAAACCGCTGGGGGGTAGTTACTCAGTGATGTAATCGCAGACTTTGTCGCCCTATACCCGATTTCCCGGGCATGGGAAACTAAAAAATGTATTTCAAGCAATCGTCATTGAGGTCAGGTTTCATTCGTAAAATATTTTGTCACAATTTGTCGAACAGTCTACAATAATTTTAAATATTGTAAAATGGATTAAAATTGCATTGTTAAGAAATAAGGCTTTAGGATTAGTCAACATCTAGAAAAAGAAACTAAGATAGGTTGATTAGACGAGTAATTTTAATGGATATAAAATCTTTGTTACTTGGTGATTACTTCCTTCTAACATAAACTCTTGGATTTCTTTTTATTCGAAAGGCTAGGAAGTTAATCCTGTTAAGTAGTGCTCCAGCGCTTTTACCGTGATTAAATTCGAGTCTAGAGAGTTTAGCGACTGTAAACACGTAATTAATGATTTAGTTATTCATATGCGGTCAATAATTTTCGCACAAAGGAACTATTAAACGTTGTAAAATTTACACGGCTAAATACTATATAATTACCGCAGCTGACTCTATTTCGATAATAACTTTACTTATTTAACTGCTTAATTATTTTTAATTACCTCAGGAAATACGTTAAACAATAATTGAATGTATAGTATAATCTCGTGTAAAAGTCGACGCTGTTGAAAATAATTTCTAGCAATGAGTATTCGCGCTTACGGATGTAAACACAAAGCTCGTCCGATTTTCCAGAGAGAAACAAATTAATTCCGACGTGAAAGGAACACGCGGCAGCCCAACAATGTTACTGCACGGAATTCAGTACCGCGGAGTACCAATTATCGCAATAATTAGCAACAAAGCCTCTGCTACGTGGTTATGTTAATGACCATCGCGATCGTAATGAATCAGCGATGAACACGCTACGGTGCGCACGCAATTCGATTACGGATGATGAAATTTAATTATATGTCGATACTACTCGATATTTCCTCCCGTGGTATGCAGTATCGATGTCGAGATAACCAAGAGAAAAAAGCTTCTGTAGCCATTAATTTCTGAAAATTAATGCGAATAATTAATACGTGCGACAGGATGATGTGTGAGCTATTGCTGTTGTATGTGTAGTGTGAAATATTTATAAGATACCTTCTCTCTCTCTCTCTCTCTCTCTCTCTCTCTCTCTCTCTCTCTCTCTCTCTCTCTGTAACGTAATTTCTGTATACATAATAACTGAATATTAGAGAAAGTTATATGACGCATACGGCAACTCACATATCATTCCTCTCGATCTTCATTACGTCAAGATCTAATCTAACGTTTAATAACTCGATAATCAGACCCTTCTCGGTCACGTTAACCAATTACGCGCGTATTCGACTCATGGCATCCCCTTGACGCGTATAAAACCCGATCGCTCGTACAACGAATTTCCGTGAAGAGGAAAAGAAAGTACTGTGCGAGGGACATAGAGGAACCACTGTGAAGGGGAGGGGGGGGGGGGGGGGGGAGAGAGAAAGAGATTATTCCCCGGATTCGTGAATTCTCCATGACGAGAAATCCACTCTTCCGCTCAGTCGTCGCTTTGCGCTGTCGCTCTTCGATAATAATACGTTATCCGAGTGCAGAGAAGAGACAGTAAGTACATACAACCACCTAAGAGTAACGGCTATATTGAATTTCTGTCTGCGTAACAACCCCGCCAGGCTTTTAGCAGCGGCGGGTGGTGGGAAAGGAGAAAGAGGAGAAGGATGGAGGACACCGTGGATGGCAGGGTGAGGAAGAGGGTCGACTTCATTTCCGAGATCCTCGCAGTGGGTATACAGTAATACCGAGAGATGTAGAGGGCGGGATCGGAGGAAGACAGAGTTAGAAGGAAAGAAAGAAGGAGAGGGAGAGAACGAGGATGAGAGAAACCAGGAGAGACACGAGAATCGCAACGGAGATACCAGATGTATGAGAGAGCGAAAGGGACGGGTACAGTGGCGTAACTAACGCAAAACCCCGGATCATAATTCCTGAGACTAAATAAAAAAAAAAGAGAGATAATGATAACAAAGAAGAAGAGAGAAAATAGAAATAAATAAAATGAAACATGTGAACAAAAAAAATAGGAATGAAACAAGAAGAAAGGAAAAAGAAAGAGAGAAGAGACAAGAAGGAACACAAAAGAAAGGAAAAAATAAAAAAATAAAAGAAAGAATGGAAAAAACATTGACATTTTTAAAATTAGAGATTATGAATAATCCTTTATTTTTACGTTCTGTAAGTGTTACTTACGCCACTGCACAGACAAATAGATAAATAAAGACAGGATGATGGGAAGGAAAGAGTAAGATGGAGGGAGTGGGAAAAGAGAGAGCGAGAGAGGAAAGACGAAGGATGCAGATGGAGAGAGAGGAGTGCGAAATAGTGTAGCGCGCACGACGCAGATGGAAGCTGAGGGAAACGAAAACGGAATCTACGTGAGGTAGAAGACGGGAGGGTGGTAGAAGGGTAGATGCGTTCTACATCGTCACCGGCAGATGCCGAGCTGAATTGTACATAGGTATGTACGTGTAGGCTACGCCTTTGCCCGGGTATCTCTGGAACAGAGAGCGGGCGGATCAACTTTGTGGTCGACGATGCATTTGCGGTTACTGAATACTACATATTACGGTAAAATGTAATCGCTTTAAATAATTATGCTGAAACGTGCAACGCCGTCGCTAATGGATCGTAAGCTGTTATTTGTGTGATTCCAATTGAAGGATTTGGCGTAAAAACCGGTTTCCCGTTTTACTGATCGTGGATTTCCTCAGAAGTGCAATGCAAAGTATACAGATTACGTACGTATTTTTGAGGGCAATGTGGTAAATGCGAAAAAAATTTATGATGCGTTAATTTACAACGTTGAACATGGTTGACAGTTTATTGAGGTCCTTGAAACTGACTGTTTCATTAACCACACGTCAATATATAATTTTTTCTTATACGTGTAACATTCAATCTCTTAATCTTTTAATTTCGTATACTTTTTATTAATCTGTACATATGCGTATATATGAATAAAATTAAAACTAATTATTTTCTTCAGCCTTACTAGCTAAATAATTACAAAATATTTTTATATGCCTTTGATGAAAGTACCTCAAACCAGCTCTGACATTTTATTACGGTATTTTTGCTCTTAAGATAAAGAAAATAATTTAAAACTTTATTATTACTTGGTGGATGATCTCTTTTTTATTGATTTACATCATTACCGCGCTCGATGATCGATTTAATATTTAATGACTACTCAATGTTTTATGAATTATTATAATTTAAATGTGGGTCAAATAAAAAAATGTAATGTGATAGGGTTAATAACCCGCGGGAATTGCAGCGCAGGGCGAGCGTTTGGTAATACCGTCACTGGTTAAGGGTCGATGGAGTATACACAGCGAGAGTGGCGGGTACATACTAGAAGGGTTTACTGACTGCTGGCTTGCCTTACTCTCGCCACTCCTACGCCTTTGAGCCTCCCTGAATTCTCAAAGGTAGATAGAGACAGGGTGAGAGAAAGAGACAGTCAAGAGCAGCTGCCCCGGGCCGTGTAATACGCGCAGATATAGTGGGCTGCCTCTCACGCTAATCGTAGTAATTAAGTCTAAGCTTTGGGACTACGGACGATGCTGATCTGTCGGATATAGTCGCGATGGCTCGCCCAATCGACTGTGTGTGCAAAGCGTTGACGATGAAGTGATTTACATTGGAATCGCTCGAACGAAGACCAAGCGGAGCTTGTGCGGAGTGGAAAATTTGTCACCGACCATGAAGTCGGTCGTGAATTTCTTCCCTGCTCTTCTTTCTCTCTCTCTCTCTCTCTCTCTCTCTCTCTCTCTCTTTCTTCTTTCATCCTTGTCTCCTTTTTTCTCTGTACGGATAATACCGGACCGGATAATGAACAACAGACCCTCTTATTTCGGCTCTCGCCTTTC
Source organism: Atta colombica (assembly GCF_001594045.1). Taxonomy (NCBI): domain Eukaryota; kingdom Metazoa; phylum Arthropoda; class Insecta; order Hymenoptera; family Formicidae; genus Atta; species Atta colombica. The sequence continues at coordinate 1,910,404 of NW_017259375.1, forward strand.
TCCGACACTCTTCTGTATATACCGGTCAAGATATTTCCGTGAAGACCTCTTCCCTTCTTTCTAGACGAGCTTTTCTGAAAAGGGACGATTTTTCTTTTTATTTCGGCAAAATAATTCTCAACGGCTTGGTGATAACACAATGGCAGAAGAATAGTGGAGTTACACTCAAAATGTATTCTACAATTTTTCTTTTTTTTTCTCCCTTTTTTAATTATAAAATTGTGAATTTAAAAAATTTTAATTTGAGCTAATTGCTGCTCGAGGATTGCTGCTATTTCGTCATTTTGATATATTTTTAAATAAAACTTTCTAAATGAGAGAATACCTTTTTATCTATTTTTTCAACGTGTAAAAATAATTTTAAAATGTCAACATTAATTGCGTTTATTTGAAAATACACCGGACTTTATCATCGCAAATTGGAAATCGTTTTTCCAACTATTCCATAGTCTGAGCTTAAAATAATACCTGTCTGCATGCGTGCGAGTGTGTTTCATCGGATGATGACACGATGTGAGAACGTGAGAAAGGAATTCGATAATTCGCACGACTCAATCGCACGACGTAATTATTCGCCGACACCTACGCGTATGGAATGACACGGATTTCTAAGCGAATATCGATGGCCTCGTCTACTCGTCAATGCGCTTAAACGCCACGTGAGTTTATAATCACAGTATAATCACGTAAACCTGAACCCACCGGTTATCGTCAGGCGCTAATTCCCGTGTACCGGAACGCTAATGATATTCTATCAAACCGAGATATCGTTTCAAGTAATTAGCGTAAACGAGCTAGCTCCTAAGGATGAGGCACGATACTCTGAATTACCGCGAATATAGTACAAGTGTAGAACAGTAGATTGCGTTATATCTAACTTGAATATTTCATTTTTTACATTAGCGACAGTATCTTCATAAACGTCGAGTCTGATGATAATGAAGCAAATTCAAAGATACCGTTTGCAATAATTAGCATAGGTGCAACGTCCTGAAAATATGATATATCTTAAATTAATGCGAGTGCGAGCTAGGCACTTACTAATTAAATGCTACGCTTTCACGTATTATTAAACGTTTAATTAATCGAAAGATAGAACAAATCTTCACAAATATTTCGACCGTATCTTGATCAGACATGTTTAGTGAAACCGAACGAGAAACTTGCTCAATAAAACCGGACATTATCTTTTCGATTAAAAGGCGATAACATAATTCTCTTTTTTGTCATTATACCTTAAACCTTTTACACCCTTATCTCTTTACGATTCGATTTGGTAGTTTATTATCTTTACATTCATAGAGAAACCCTTGATAGGCCTCATTTGGGATCGCTGCGGGCGCCGAATCGCGAACGGGGTAGTCGCCATGCACGTGTTTTATCATCGAGATTTCAATAGGTAGTTAGAGACAGGTAAAATGACGAGCATGACACCGAGTTATTTAAAGCGGGTAGAGCAGGGCGGCGCGAAGGGCTCATGCACAATGGAGAGCGGAGCAGAGGCGAGTACTGCCGTGTTTTGCTCGTGGGCTTGTATACGCGCTGGCTCCTCTCTCTTTTTTTTTCTTGCCTCCATTTTTTCTTGCTCCACTCGTAAGAGCAAGTGTGTGCGGTCGTCTTTTATCCCGCCCTCTCTTTATCCAACGCAATTCCTACGCGTACTATGTTTCTTTCTTTTCCCCGCCCTCTCTCCCTTTCTGTCTCTTTTCTACTTTGTTTCACTTCCGTTCCTTGTACGCTTTTCTTTCTCTCCGTCCTATTTGCTTCACTTACTCCACCTTTTCTCTCCAGACCACTCACGCAGACCTCTTCGTTGACTCAGAAATGTCGTAAATTATTTTACATACACTAGTATCTCGCGGAAAAGTTGATGCGTCATAGCTTTGCCTAACGTATGAAGTGGGACTGTAAGACATTTCAAAATCCGAGATGCATATTTTTTGGAGAAGAAAACACGTCTGTTTGAAAATCAACATCTCTTTCAAAAAATTCTCAATATCTACTTTAAATGACGTCTAAAAAATTTGTGGAAACTGTTCTCTTTTACATGTTACGCTTTTATATAAATAATTCTTTCTTTGTATTTGAAACAGCATACATTATTAATAAAAGAACTTAAGAATTTTTGCAATAATCCATAATTGTTCATTTTATATTTAATGTTCATTTTATATTTAAAAAAATTGTACAATTTTTTTAATTCGGTATTGAGTAATAAATTGCTATCGATCGTACGTAAATTTTACAAGGAAATAGGTCACTCTTAATAAATGTAACGACAAGATTTTTATACATTTCACACTTTTAATAACGAAACCTAGACTATTTTAATTTTATTAATTCAAAAGAAAAGAAAAATAAGCACATTATCAAATTCAATTTTGAAATGACATTTTGAATAATGATGTAATATAATCTAATATCTCTTTATAAAATTTACCAATAAAATATAAATAATAACACAAAAAAAACTGCTAAAAAATTGAAATCACCTATCGCGCTCTCTGTTGTAATACTGATCATCAGAGAATCCAAACTGATGCGTAACGGATTGAATTTTTAAAAGCTTGTCTCAGCTTGTCGTAGCTTTTAGCATAACTTTCTAATGAGCATTGGCATAGCTTAGGGTTCAATGATCTCGCTCACTTGTACGTGTATAGAATGTATCGATAGTGTGTATGTGTATGTATGATCTAGGGTTAATTTTAATTTTTAGAAAATTTGCTTTACTTGATATATTTGACATGTACATTAGAGAATTATTCATGCTTAATCGTTGAATTAAATGCAATAAATTGCGATGGACAGTGCATGAGAAAATCACGGGGAATCAATGGGTCGACGTCTTTACGCAGTAACTCCGCGAAGTGACGAGACGTGAAATTCAATTAGCACGCGAGCAGTGTTGCGCCGCGTGCCCTCGACTCTCCGCGAGAAGAAAAGGCAATTAGTCTACTTATCGGTGGGCCAAGTGATTGGCAGGAGAAATCGCGTTACGTTCTAATTGAATTAGTGCGATTTCGGCCGCTTTGAGAGAGTGTAACAGGTGTATTTAACTCGATACATGCCACGTGCAAGTCGCGCTTAAATCCCCAAACGGCGGTCTCCCGAGTCGTTGTTGTAAAAATTGTTCAACCCCTTCGTAAGAGGGGATTGTAAAGAATGACGGAGGCACTGCGTTTTTTTTTCGGCAATAAAAACGCGGCTCCTTATTGTGAAAATTCTTGTCGTTGTTACCCGAGGGGCTTTCATGAAAATACACCAGCAAGCTTGAAACATTGTAACGCAAGGCACGAAATTTATTCAGTACAAAACGCGCCATGTATAAGGTGTTCTGTTTTTTTCGCTTGATTTTTTTCTCTGAAAACAATTCTTCAGACTAAAATAATAAATCTCGATTGCATTATGAATATAATATTTTTAGATATTTTAAGGCTAGCTATATTTTTTCTAAATAGACTCAAGGTGATGCTGGCGTAACGGAATTCTATTAAGTTGAATATCTCGAGGATTATACGTATGGATTATGTGTACTTTAAATATGTAAATGAATTTTCTATAAAGTGAATTCAAAGAACTTTTTCTAATGTGTCATATCGGTCATTTCGTTACATTGCCCCCTTAGGCTGGTATTCATAGCTCTTACATTTAAAATCATCTTAAGTACAATCTCTCTTTCAAGATGTCATAAACTAATCATAGAGCTGAAGATGTTACTTAAGATGATCTTGTAATAAGAACAGACTATGAATACGCCCATGAAATATATTGTATTCAAAACAGTTTATATTGTCGCTGAAGATATATATATATATATATATATAAAATGGTTCAAAATTAAGAGTGTATAAATTACATCAAATCTTAATATTTATCTTAATATTTATCTTAATATTTATAAGACAGCTTCGAAATTTATAGATTTTTTTAATGATATTTGGTGAATCGTTGATAATTTAAAAAAAAAATTATGCGGTTAGAAGTGGACCACCCTGTATATCTGAGGCTACCTGAGCGGCAATTTTGCACGATTCGTTACGCTACAGGCCGCAGAAAGAACAACTCGCTCCAAGGTAAACAGGATAATCGAGTTTTTCGGTCGTGATTTAAAGAACTGGAATTGATTATCGCGAGATATTGCGGTCCTCGACCATACGCGCCGTTGATGGCCTTCGCGACATGCTATTGGCACGGTTTACACAGAACGACGCGAATGGAAATCTGCGTCAATACCTTTTATGATAGTAAAAAATGGACGCGTAAAGGCAAACATTTATTCGAATATTTCTATCTAATAATTTAGAAAACTATAAAACTTCTTAAGTATAATAATAATTTTGTTGTATTTCAAAGATATTTAGATTTGACGTTGTATATCGTTTTTATAATCATAAAAATCTATTTCAAATATAATTCTCTCTTTCTAAATCTCTTTCAAAATATCTAAAATATAAAAATATTCTAATTAGAATGACTTATTTAAGAAGATATTTAATAAAATATTTTAATTCCTTTTTATCATATAATATTATCACTATTATCAGTTTTGTACAGAAATTTTTTTAACTTTTTCATACTAAATATATTACTATTTTCAAAGCATTAATATAAAATATTTAAACAACATTTTCTAGTTGAACTACGATTTGAAAAAAATATTTAATAAAATGTTTTAATTTATTTTCATCATTCAGTATTATCAGTATTATTATATAGAAATTTTTTTATCTTTTTCTCGCGTTAAATATATTGCTATTTTTAAAGCTTGTCCGCTAAAATGTCACGTTTGATTAACGAGATGCTCGTAACATTTTTCTGACGACATTTGTGACTGTTTTCATAAATATATTTCACAGTTTCACGGTACATGAGTTCTAATAACTCCGCACGGACGGATGCGGCATTCTGTTCCGTTTGTTTGTGGAACGAAGTGGCTTCTCGGTTCCATAACGAACATAATCTCATCGTTAATCAAGTCGTTTCCGTTGACACTACGAGTAGCCGGTGGCCGTGCAAATAAACGTATCGATAGCGGCGTAAACAGAATGGAAGGCGTCATGTGGAAGCATTTTGTTGCAGCACAACAGATTTTCCCTATCTTTCTTCTTTTTGTTTCCGACCACTTCGCGTCAGTAGCTCGTTGCCACGTCGTCTAATCGAATCACAACGAAGAGGCAGTTATAATAGTTTTCAATAGTCAATTATTGTGAACTCGCTACAACGACTTGCTCGCGAGGAAATCCGCTTAACTTCGGCAAGAACAAAAGAGTTGCAGAGTCAATTATTTATAACTTTCATCAAACCATTCGCTGTGATTAACGTCGATTCTCCAAAAGAAACAAGGATATGCGCAGTTTTATAAAGAAAATAATATAATTTTTTGCGTAGTATCTTTTAATAATTTCTCATTGCTGGAAAAGCCAATATTATGTACACTCTCGAGATCGAACGGCATGTAAGAATTGTGCAATAAAGCCGTGTAAATAGCGTCGCGCGTTACTGTGCTTATAATTGCACGTTTTTCTTGTTATGTAAGACCGTAAGAAAGATACAAACTAGAAACTCGAATTGGACACGAGGGATTGTAAAAGAGAGACAGAGAAGGAAGCAAAGAAAGAGAATGAGAAAGAGAGAAGCGAAGGATATGTTGTCAACTACGTGACTGCTCTTCCAACCTCTGTTAAATCCGACACCGTGGTATCTCCCTTTCCATGGTGTAGCTAGCCATCTGTCAGCCGACTAATCTATTATCTGGTGATTTTTCAACGCTCTACTTCCCCCGTTCGTTCAAGCGAATCCCAAAAAATTGCCTTAAGGAAAAGAATTCGGAGATTATGGTGAACAGATCTTGACGAATTCGTATCAAATATCGTAACTATTATAATTTAATTGAAATGTATGACACATCACATGTGTTCCATTCTTATTAACGTTTAGTAAAACTGTATCCATTTGCTCATAAACATAATTTTTTTATATCAATGATAATTATAAATTAAACAAGAATGAATGCTGCATTATATTTTTTTTTATAAAATATAAAAATATAAAAATATAAAAATGTAAAATATAAAAAACGATTGTCTATTATATAAAATATTGTATAAATTATAACTTTGAGATAAATTATTTTATAACTTCAAAACTATTATTTTGCATTCAAAGATCAAGTAACATATTATTATTTATTTTACTTTTACTTAAATATATTATGTGTATGTCTTTTCTTGACAATGAAATGCGAAGACGACAATGAAATGCGAAGACGAAATTAGTCCTTGAAAACTGCCCAAATTTTCATTTTTTGACTATAATTTTTGAAACATGATAATGTAATTTCGTAAATACGGGCTGATTTAATCCTTTGAACTTGTTTGGTCGTCGACGAAAAAGATACATATCAAATATTTCACTCCCCTTACAAACTGATCAGGTTTCATTAAAATTAGAGAATTTTCCTTTTAGATAAATTAATAAGAATTTGAGATATTCATTCCCCATAATTTTTATGATTAATCCTGATGTCATGCGCATTTGTACGAATGTCGATTCGTTATCAGTACACATAATTTTATTTGCTCATCGAAGCCAGTGCCTAGACGCAAATATAGTCGTGCAAGGTATACGTTATCTATTTCATTATATGTGTCCATATGTGCGAGCCGATATCAATCACCGCACATATCCACGAGCAACGCGATGAGCAAGGATGGCCTTGTTCATCCTCGTGCATTTGCACGCATACCGAGCCGTGTGTATAGGTATGCTTGTATCCGGTTAAAGCGAAAGCAATCTCTCCGCTATCTACTGGATCCCTGGGATAGACAGATGATCTCAGGTAACGACTACCAACTAACCAGACGGACGGCTCGTATGGCGCAAGATGTACGCTCGTTAATACCACGCAGATAACTGATTAAGTTCGGACGCGACAAAATAGTGAGTAAATATCGAGAAACTCACGATTGAAAATTACTAGTTAAATTGTTATTTGTTATTATAGTCTTCTTCTAATCCTTATATTATATTAATATAGGAGGGAGAATATCTTAATAAAAAGAATACATCTAAAGTAAATAATGTTTCTTAATATAGTTATAGAGATTATGATTCTCTCTATTAGAATGGAATATATAACAATTTAAATCGTGCCTCTTCTCGAAACAGCTTATTGCAAAATGGAATAAGCTAATAGATTCAATGGATTATCAAAGTGAAATCCTAATTACACTTACATGTTCTAACTACTAAACCGCAAAGAGGGGAAATAACAGGGAAACCATTTCTGTATTCCATTATGTAAACGGAGAGATATAGCGAAAGAGAGAAACAGAAAAGGAGAAGAAGAAGTTTAGAAAAGGGAAGAGGATGACGAAGGGATCACGTGCCAAAGAACGTTAAACACATTTTGAACGTTTGTATAGAGCAATTAGTATTTATAACAAGGGTAGACAAAGCAGCAGGAACCGTGGTCGGTTCCTGGTTCAAGGGGAATCACTCCTTTTGCCGAGTGAAACTCTGCCTGATCGGCAGAGGGGTGTAAGGAATTAAGGATAGACAAAGAGGAAATAGGAACGACAAGGATAAGGGAATTTGCTGATTGGTGTAAGTGTATGTGTGTGCTATGAAGAGCGGGAGTGGTGCGAAAGGTGGAGAAAGGACAGAGGGTTGGTGAGACCACATGCCGTGAACATCCCCCAGCAGTATCGAAACGTGACGGGATTGTCGAGTGAGACCTTTGCGAGTCGGTATCCCTTCGCTTTCTTCTTGCTCTCTTCTCGTACTTCTTGAATTTACGTGCAAGGAAATTTCGCACCCCGGCCAAATATCCCGTGTAAATATGCAATTCGTGCAGGTTTGCTTGAAAATACAAAAAAAGAGGATATAATAATGATTTATGGTCGAATGTTGTTAAAAAATTATAAATATTTTTATAAGACGCAAAAAGTTTTTCTTCTATCTTAAAAGGATACGACTATTATTCATTAGAAAAATAAGTATGATAAAATAATTTTCTTGTTCTACGTTTTCCCAAAAATAAGTTTTTATATATAGAGCTTGATCATTAATCTTAATGATGTATAGGATACTTTCCATCTGTCACCATATGGCGTCGTAATGCGCACAAGTTGAACTTAAATTATTTATATACTTTTTATATACCTTTTTATTACCTTTTATATACTTTTCCTTCTTTTTAAAACTTTAAAATTTTTTTTTAATTTCTGAAGTTTTATTCTCCTTATATTTATAATACAATTCTCAAGAAATACCGTGTTTGATATAATTTCTCTCAAATCCTAGAATGTTTGAATAAAAAAGAGAATTATTTTGAATTTATAATATGTATAAACACATTGGTTTCATATTTGTAAAATATGGTATTTTGTACACAGAAAAAATGATTTTGTTAAAATATTCAAAAATTCAATATAGATCGGGAAATAATTTTATTTATCATCAAAATAATTATGATGTAGAACGCTTGATGAAAGTGCTGCAAAATAATTATGTAAAAAGCGTTGACAATTTTACAAAAAGTTTAAACATTTTAACAATCAATTTAAGCGTCTTACATAATTATTTTGATGATCCAAAATTATTTTTAAGTTTGTATTTAGCTAAAATTTTAAATACTTCAGCGAAATCATTTTTTCTGTATACGTACTGTCTACTTCTATACATTTCTGTCTGATACACACACACACACACACACACACACACACACACACTCTCTCTCTCTCTCTCTCTCTCTCTCTCTCTCTCTCTCACTCGCATATATGTCACGAAGCCGAGCAAGTTATACTACGAAACGCTCGTCGCGTTAAGCGCGCGTATTGTTTCGAACGCAAAGCCGATGTTCCGCTACGGTCACGGTCGGTATTACCGCGCCTATAATTAATCAAAATTACTCTGTCAGCGATTGGGACGCAAACAGCAATTCGGTCATTAGCCATAGCGCTGTTAATTGCGACGGGCGTTAATTAGAAACTCCGACGTGCTATTCTCCGTTCGAATACATCATCGTATACAGAATTACGTTGCGTACCATACCAGCTTACGTAACGTACGATTGTTGTTTTCACGTAAATGTTAATCTTCGCACAATTGAATCGACTGGTTGGACGATTCTCTTTACGTTTCTTTCTTGGATAATTGGGGATGAAGCTCTTTCAAGTTAGAGGCTGTTATCGGAGCCAGTTCGACGCCAGTCAACTCAAATCAATCTCTTCGCAATTACGCAATTAGGAATAATTTAACTACGGCTTGTTGATTTTTTGTAGGAGAGAATAAAATGAGATATATTTGTTCAATTCTATTAGGAGAATTAAAAGATTTGCCACATTTTATTGCTTTGAATATATAAATATAATAAGAATAGACGCATTTCTATCAAAGTTGTCAGCATCGATTTAGAAAGAGTGACGTAGCTTAAATCATATTTCTCTCTCTCTCTCTCTCTCTCTCTCTCTCTCTCTCTCTCAAATTTCGAATTGAAAAGAGATGACATGATTAATTCTTTCTTATAGAATACAAATGTTACTTAAAACGGTCTTAAATATTTTAAAAATCAACTCTAAATACTGGCCTTCGATCAAAGAATGCGCAATTTATATCTATTACGTTTATATTAGAATATAACAAGTTTAATTTCAGAAAGTTAATTAGAATTAGAATTACAAGATTTTTTTAAACAATAAATTTTGATATTTTAGGATACTTTATTATTTTAAAAATTAAAATGTGTGCGAATCATATAATGCATGCGAGCGTACACACCTGAATATAATTTTGAAATATAATATGTACTTGTGTATAATTCTGATGTAAAATTAACCTGTCATGAAATCCTGTATACTATAAATTTAATTAAATTTCTATTATATAATAATATATTATCACAATAATCCTTATATTAATCTCGTATTAATTATATCACTAATAGTAATTTATTATGTATTATAGTAATATCAATTACCTTTGCGAACTTTCCTTTAATTTTTCTACTCTTTAAGCTTTTTCATAGACACAACAAATAGAAATGAATGATTTATAAAAGATGAAATAAAACGTTCGCTTATATAAATTAGACTTAATTAAATCTCAATATCGCGGATATATTTATAAGTACGATCGACTACTTTTCGTCGACTCTTCCATGCGTTTCTCTCCTTCACAATCGACAGCGCTGACTTGCAACGCTCGAGGAAGATACTGACAATAATTATTACCGTCAAATAACAGACCGCATTCACCTGTCCTGACCAGGTGAATTAACGAAACAAAGAAAGGAAGAACGGAAATGAAAAAGATGGATAGAGAGACAGAAAAGGAGAGAGGAGAAACGCGCGCGCGCGCACGCACGAGAGAGAGAGAGAGAGAGAGAGAGAGAGAGAGAGAGAGAGAGAGAGAGAGAGAGAGAGAGAGATGCAGCCGCGGTAATATGGCCGCCCGTAATTGGCTACATTGTTCCTATGAATTGATATGTCATTAATATTGATTGGCTGCGAGCCGCGGAGCTTGCGTCGATGCGCGGTCGAGTTAAGGGGGGATCAAGGGAGGAGGGGAACAGATTTCCAGCGGCGAGACAGGACACTGGCGAGAGCGTGAGAGTATGGGACGTCGACTGGACCAGGAGGAAAGAGCAGGATGTGGAATGTACTCGAGAGAGAGAAAGGATCAATGTGTCCCGAGAGAGCGTGGAGGGGTGGTTGCGATTGGGCCGCGTGATACATGCGTTATCCCCCGGATGCACAATACGAGCAGGCCGTGTAATGCGATTTGTTTGTCACCGATTTTCAGTTAGCACCTCTTTTGATCGTCCGTCTCGTCGTATCGATGGACAATATCACTACTTCGTAGTTTCATTCTAAAAAGGTTAAACGCGATCGAGTGATACGCTCCGAGTACGATTTGATACTTTAGCATGATGATCTTGCCATCGCGATACTGTCAGTAAAAATGCGAGAAACTATTTTCTTCTCTCTCTTCTCTCTAATGTTTGTTAGCAAAAAAATAGCAAACTTCCAGGGAAAAAGAAAGCAAACATCAGCATGTGTCTTTTTCTTGCGTATACACAGGAATTTGCGATTGAAATAAATTCATGTGAATTATATCAAGAGCGCCAATTTCAGAGAATTCATTGGAAAAGAGTATTTTACGTTAGAGAAGAAAATAAAAATAACAGAGTATATTTGCATCGTATAATTAAGGTGGTATCTCTAACTGACTTTATTCTTGTTAACTTTTTTCTTGAAAAATCTAAGAAGTTCCCGAAGCGTCGAAAAACTCACAGAACCGTTTCACCGAAAAATCCGATTCTTCTCTTAATAAATAACGACTCGGTATCAGAGGAATTAAAGGAAATGTGCTTACTTTACTTTCTCTTCACAACAGAGTGACGTTTTAAAGTACCATTCCGGGGGCTTCGATTGCACGACGACATGCACCTTCACCGAAGCAATATCGTTTTCTCATCGATCTTCGTTGCCGCATTCGGAATATACAAATGCATCGGTTGAAATCTTGTACATCGTAACGTATTATGTTATACGCACGATGCGGCTGGGGAATTTATTGTTCCATTCGATGGCGAGGGGCAAGGAATGGTTCTCTCTTCCCTCCTTTCGGTTCTTCGCACGCATTTATTCAGAATACAAGGTTGCCTCTTCAAACATCGAACGCTCCTTCAGATAGATGCTTCACAGAGCTGTCCTTTAGATAGGTAAAGTCAGCAAGAGCCGGGAGATGATGGTATGGGGTAGAAATGAGTGGGAACATAAAGCAGAAACCCTGATACTAGATACATAGACAGAGAAACATGGATAGATTGAGTGAGAAAGGAAGATTGAATGTAAGAAAGAGACAGAGAGAGAGAGAGTGAACAACAAGCATGAGGATCTCTGCAAGAGCCAGCAAGAAATAGATGATACGTGAAAGACAAAAAAAGAACTGATATATAAGATGATGTGAGAATGAAGGGGAGAGAGAGAGAGAGAGAGAGGAAGAAGCAGAGAAATTCTTCCTAGTAAAAGCATTATATTAAAGACGAGAAGATCTGCAAGAGGAAGTGAGAGAGCAAGATAAGAAGCTAGAATGAGATGGATAAAAAATGAGAGACAAAGAGGCAAACGAGAGGAAATGAGAACAAGAACGAGCTGACTAAAGATAGATGAAAAACAGGAGAAAAAGATAGAAACAAATTACAACAGAGAATGAGTGCAAAAGAGAGAGAAAGAAGCAGGAATAGATGAGACTTCTAGTAGGAATTAACAAGGGACAGATTGAAAAACAAGGAGAGAAACAACAGAGCGAGGGAGAAGAAAGTAAAGTCTAAAGCAGATTATACAAGTTAGTACGAGACAGGGAAGAGATGCTAGACAAGGAGAAACCGAGACTCTAGGGGAGTGAGAATGAAAGAAGAAGCATAGACGAAACTATCAGCGGAAAATAGCAGGAGACAGATGAAAGACGAAAGACAAGGAAGAAAACAGGTTACAAGAGAAAGAGAACGAAAGCGACAGGGAGAGAATGACAGGAAGATAGAAGATAGAGATGGAATAGGCTCCCAGAGCGGTATAAACCAACACAAGACGTACGAAAGGCGAGAGAACGGGATAGACGCGAGCTACAAGAGGGAACAGGGAACCGAGCAAAGAGTAAACCCCGAAGAGGAGTCGAATGGTGAATACGGCAGTGCGACGAGGACGGAGTGCGAAGAAACCCAGACGAATCAGAAGAGATAGAGAGACGATATGGGCGAGATGAAGAGGAAGAGAGAGAACGCGACACGTTCGTACTCAATTGGCGTGAGCGAGAAGGATTTTCTCGAAGAGCACGACGAGGACGCGGATGAAGGGGAAGGCCCTGTAATTTTTCAGCAGTGTGGCGCTCAGAATTTTAATGGCCATCGAGGATGCGGGAAGAGAGGAACGACGGGGACGGGTTCTAAGAGGCGGAATATGCGAGCGAGAGAGTGAGATAATGCAAACGGTGAATGAGGACCAGACCGTGAAAGAAATAAACCCGCATATAAACATGAGCCCCAAAGAATCCCTTTGCCTTTTCTCTTTTTCTTTCTCTCTTCTTCTCTCTCTTCTCTCTCCCTTCTTCTACTGGAATCCTTTATTATTGATACGACCGGCTACTCTCACATAGAGAGAGCCCTGTACACATACTTTACGTTTACTTACTGCCACCGTCTTTGTCTCTTCACTTCTTCCTCGATGTCTCTTCGTAAAGATATATTTTAATTTAAGCGTCACGAAATAATATTCTTAATTCTGATTGCTTCACTAAAATTGATTATTCCGGAGAAGTTGTAATTACGCAAATAAACATTGCAAAAGTTTTGTTTTGAAAGAAAAAAATGGGAGAATTTAAAAAACAACTGAATGATGAAATGCAACTGATGACATGAAAAATTGGAGTACTATGCATGTTGTAATATATTATTTTTTAAGTTGTTTTTTAAAATAATATATATTTTTAATTAAATTGTGTTGATTGGATTCATTTTTACTAAAAAAAAATAAAAAATAAAATAAAATTTGATACTCGAAATTATTATTTTCCTTATTTGCTGAAATTGTACAGTATCAAATAAATTAACTTTAACATTATTTTATATAAATAGATAACATTATTTTATATAAATTTTATATTAATAGATGTATAAAAAAATGAGATGTGAAAAAAAAGAGAAAAATACTCATTCATTATTTATGTTTCGACATAAAATAATGTTTTTCAAAGGTAAACACTTGAAACTTTTTTACTAGTTTTTACTACGCTACAACAAATTATTTCGCACAGAGTGTAATATTACCTTATTAGAGGGTCTTCTATTTTTTCTTTCTGCTCTCTCTCTCTCTCTCTCTCTCTCTCTCTCTCTCTCTCTCTCTCCTTAGGCTGACTCCCCTTCAGCCTCTAGCTGTCGGATTAGCTCGCCCCGATAGCTGGGAACCCTGCTTGGAGGATTAATTGATTTACATTCGTTAATGCGCCTGGGGTCGAGCGAGTATTGTCAGTATAATACCGGAATACCGGAGTATTCACGCGTCAACTTTCCTTTTTAAACGTAGACATCCTATAATTTATCCAATCTGCGTTAAAAATAAATTTTAATTAAAAATATATTAATTCTTTATCGATTCTCTATTGAATATTTTTTGGTATATTTCTTTTATTCTTTTATTTAATATAAGTATAATTTATTCGCTGTATATTTATCTTATATCAAACTGTCTGAAGGTTTCTTTCCTGAGGAGCCGGATGAGTACTCGTTTTGTAGCACTTAATGTGTTGAATAAGATCGTGTTTTAAAGTATCACTCCTTGCACAATAGGATTAACCTTAATGAAAATTTATTGGAATTATTTGGAATTATTTATTTTTCCTCAACGAAATAGAAGACCATTATTCATTGCTTGTCTTTAACTTTTGACGTAAAATATCATGGTGATTAAGCTCTGAAATTAAAATCCTATGAAAGTAAATCTGTTTGAATTTAATTAAGAACAAAGTTTTATCAGCCAGCTTTACAGATCCCAAGCTTTCTAATTGCTTAAAATTTGAGAGATCCTTTCATAACTCACAAATCATAATGTCCCACTATATTTTTAGAGAGAAAGTTAGTGATTTTGAATTTTGAGTTGATTAAGAAATTTCTGAATAAATTATAATACAATATAACAAATATGAGCGATATATTTCACGTCGTTGCAATCATTTTATGCTCACTGATCACAAATAGTAATCTTGTGACAAATGGCGATATTTCAAGCTATGAATACTGTCCCCTCGGCACCTTCGAGTGTATTGTCCATACTTTCTTTCGGTATCAATGTCGACGTTAAACATTCTCTATACTTTGCTTCGACGTCGCATTGCTTCGCATTTAGCACGAAAAGCGGAAGGTGAATAAATACGTTAATCGCGCTCGTTGAGAGCAAGTAGCCGGTTGACATGCCCTACACCCCGGCGACACTCGGGAGTTATAGCGACGATAAATCATGTCCTTATCGTACTGCCATTAAGGCGTTTTATATGCAACGTTCCGGGTAGGAGGGCGCGGTAGAGGGAAGGTCTGAATTCTGTCGTTAATACACTTTCGTTTGTGTGCGCCAAGGCGTAATGAAATATTCCGCCGCAGATAACAGTTTACTTTGGCACGTCACGAGAATGATTATACAAGGTGTTCTGGATTTGCTCCGTTTCCTTTCATCGACAGATTGTTTGAATATTTCTCAATACAAGTCATAATGTATTATAAGAAATCAATAATAAACTTCTAAATAAGCTTTAATAATGAAATCTCTTATTATGCAAGGTTCTTTAACGCTAAATGAATCATTTCATCAAGTATTTCACTTTTAATGCGCGAAGAATTGTATTAGCAATTAACAGCATTAATGAAATAAATAATATTATTTTATCGAAACAGAAACATGTATTTTATTAATAGCGTTACTGTGTGAATTAACAAGATTGTTTTCAATTAGTATATTATCCTTATCAGTCTGGGCATTATCAAATTTTTGTTAAATAATTTTTTGATCAAGATATTCGTTATGTTTACGTTTGTATAGAAATTATTTTATTATTTAATAGTAATGGCTCATCGGATGGACTACGAAATGGAAAGAGTCGATAGAGAATTGACAAAACGATACGGTGTACAAAAAGAGAGAAATTGTATACTTTATAGAAGCTTCTCGTTATACGTTATCTATCAAGCGAAATCTACAACGAAATCCAGACGACTTTTAATTATAGTCGTCGACATCGGATATAACGACGAACGGAGGGGAATATCGAACATCACTAAATCGAGCCGCTAAATCTTTCGTGGTGCGAGCATCTCTGCGAGAGCACAGAACGGGGGTATTCCGCGCGCTCTATTCCGTCCGCGAGAGGATCGACAAGGCCACGCCCATCCGGATATCGATTCGTTGACAGCGTCGGTTTTCGCTCGCCGGTACCACCGGCTACGCTGAATCCGGAGCAGGATTTACAGAGAAATCAGAATCCTCGCTGGGACTATCGCCCGCGAAACATTAGGGGACTATCCGCGAACGACGCCGTCAGATTGCTTCACGTTTATGATGCATTAGAAACTGTTGTGAAATTTTCTCGAGAATCATCAGACTTAATTTTAAGAATAAACAATTGCAAGCGATTTAACTATCTATATAATATACAACGCGAGAAACTATTATTTAAAAAATTTGAGAAATTGTATCCAGTGAATACCGTTTCATAAAATCTAAAAATGTGACGTTTACATTTAATAATATATTCCACGAATATAAAATCGCAAATATATACAAGAAAAAAGAATTTGTGAACATTACTGTATATTTAAATGAACATTTCTGTATATTTAAATAATTGAAAAATGCAGAAAACGTTGGAGATTTCCTATCGCGAAGATATTTGAATTTGAAATTTACATTTACTCAAATTTGCTTTCCTTTTGCTACAAAATTTTGAAGGTTGAATAATGATGAGAAATGTCGCAGCATTCGTGATGAAACTTTCGACCATGTTTGCTTCGAAAATATATATAAAAAGAGAGAAAGGAAAACGCGATGGTTTGTGTGGCGTATCGTACATTTTAAAGCTAAACCACGTGATTTCACATGACAATATTGAATATTGCTAAAATTCATCACGTAAATACAGAATTTTGGAATATTTAACAAGCGGATACATGTCGTTCAGAACTGGCTTTAGACAAATAAACATTTAGCGCTGAATGCGCGATGTAAATCAGTGCGAGCCAATGTTTACGCGGACGATTAATAGTCAATTCAAATTACACGTTACCCAACGTGCCGTCAACTTCACGCCAATTCTACCCTGTAATCCTGTACTCGCATTACACGTCGATACGTTGTTTAATCCCGTTGAAAATGTTTCGTGATGCATAATCGGAGATTCAACGATTTTACGCTGTCGAAACTTTTGTCTTTATAGAGACATGAAAAGAGGCGGCTGTTGCAAAAGTGATGTTATATTAAGTACTTTCGCTAACTGACTCGCTTCTTGAAATAGAGAGAAGTCAGTTTTATCCCATCGTTCGTCCAATTTATTTATCTACGTTAGTCGCAAGTTTTCATTACCATTAACGAATAAATTCGTAAACTTTTTATCCAGTGTAAAAATTGTCACGATATACTCGCGAGTGGATTCATATCTTCGCTTGCACCTCGTTGCCTCTCTTCTTTTCGTTGAAACGAAATTTTTCTCACCAGGTGCAAAAAGAGATATGCAGAAGGTTAAAAGTCTCGCGGTGCGCCGTTATGACGGATCACGTTGTATAAGCTTCAGGGCGGATAAGTGCAGGGTAGAGAGAAGGTGGAAGCATTCGAGGGTGAATGAGTATAGGCGGGAGTGGTTAGGGGAGTGAAGAATCGGCGAAGGGATGACGGAATGAGGAAGAGATGGAGAGAGAGTGAAAGAGAAAGGAGATGAGAAGGGGCAAGGATGGAGCTTGTTTCATTGAGGGGTATTTCATATCGACCGCCACTCGGCTCCGCCTATCATGAACACGAGTCCTCTGCTGCCTCTTTCTCTTTCTCTCTTTCTCCCTCGATCCCTTTGTTTCCATATCTCTCTCTCTCTCTCTCTCTTTCTCTCCTCGCATTCCGTGTTTCCTTCCAAACCCCGTCGCAAACAACGAACGCGAACCCTTCCACTAACCTCCACTTGATAACAACGATTACGACCGGTGACTCTCGCGAAACAACCTCGGGCCCATCTCCACCACGTCCTCTTTCCCCTCGACCACTTCAACGGTCGCTTCAAAAGCGAACACACCGTATTGCTTTCCGTACGATCGAATCCTGCTCTTCTCTGTGGCGATGATATGATCCCGCGCGTTTCTCGTTAACGAAATACTTCGCTTTCCATTGTACAACAGGAAGTCACGCGGCGTCTATTTCCGGCCGAATTTTAACGATGAAAAATTCGAGTTACGTGTTTTGTTCTCTGTATTTCTTCCTATTGGAACTTATTTATTACTTTGAAAAAAAAAGAATGATATAAATCCACATCGCAAAAATTACATTGTGCGATTACATGTTTTCACATCTCGTTTCTTTTTCGTATCAACCAGCGATGGCTATTTACTATGTACTATCTTCTAACACATCTCCCGCTCATCAATTTATTCCGCAATCATACAACTCGATCTCGTTCTGTTCAGATCCTCGATGTAACTAGCTGGAGGCTTTACGTTGTTGCTTCGTCCATTAATTTCGCATCGTGACATTTGATTGCAGGAAAATGCAACGCGACGGTTATGATACACGGCGCAATACATGCGGCATTGCATTTGCGAATTTCATTCGACGCTATTATTCGTTCAAACTCACCTCCGCGGGTTTCACGTTCGCCCAGTCTCCCTTCGAGGGAGAGAGAGTTGGGCTAATCATTATTCCAAACGGATAATGCAAACGTGCTATTTAATTAAAAACATATTTGTGTTCGCTCGATTGTCATTATTACGTGCCGACGTATATCGCGCGATATCGAACCCCGTTGTTACACAAAATCCGCAGCTGATTGCACTAATCAGACGTGATTGCGCGCGGGGAGGATGAGTTTATGCGCGTCCTGTGCGAACGATCGAGTTTTCAATCTCCCGTATGTAGTATATGTCTCTGCATCCCCGTAACTTGCGTAATCGAGCGCTCGTTAATTATACAAACGCCCGCGCAGTTATTTGTGACATGTATCTCACACACTAACAGAGAATAACGAATAAAACAACGAAGATTAATAACTGTTATAACTCTCTTTATATACGTAATTTCGTTTTGGCTAATATATCAATTCTCTCGACGAAATTTATCCGATAAAGCAGACATTTTACAATGCATTGTAATTCGTTAATCCGGAAATATCGGAGAATGTATATGATATCTTTTTGATGAATTCTGTATTTTTTTAAACGGAGATAAAGACCCATAATAATGCGTATACGAGTGGAATTAAAAAAAAATTGAATTATCGATCCCTACACGATGAAGTACCTACAACAAGGAAATGTTTGCTACGCCCACGGTATGCGTCGCTGTGCATTTGCGTGCCTATCGTCACTTTCCGTGAAAATTCCATCGGCTAATAGCGCGCGTATGGAGGTGATGTTTAACGACAAATTTAAGTTCATTATCCCCGCGGCCAGCATTGTCGGAGGACACGTACTACACGACACGGACGACACGAATTCTCGCGTAATTAGAAATAAAATGCCGCGGTGCATTCCCATAATTAGCGCATCGCGTCGATGTCGACGTCGGCCGAGAGATAGGAGGATAACGGGAAATCGCGCGATTTTATTACGCTCTTTTATTACTGCCCTAGCTGGCAGTCTGTATCATTCTGCACCGCGCAAATCGATAACGCACGCTGCAGATTGAAAATCGCTTCCCTAGTCGTAAAAATTCATAACTCGCCGGTCCTCTGCCATTTCCCAGTTTCCGTCGAATTTCCGATCGCGCATTGTAAGATCCCGATCCGATCATGCGAGAGTACAAACAGCGAAATAGATGATTTTTGTGTGCGGACAGATAATCCAAGCCAATTCTAATTTTTCGTTCCATTGGAGTCACGGAATAATATATCAAATATGTCGAGTCTGTTTTGAGCGTAATGTTTTACGGTCCAAAATAATTTTCGATAAAACTACCGATGTGTGATCGAGTATAATTCAATACTGTTAATATATAACTGCGTTACACTAAATGTGATCTGTATTTGTTTGATTAATTATTTTATCTCATCATGTAATCAATCTCATGTAACTTAATAATTATTTATCATTAAGAATCTGAAAACATTAGTCTACGTTAAAAATAAAAAGCACTGAAGATCAATTTAATTAATTCTGTTCTTTGCTTCGTTCAACAAAAATTTTTTCTTGTAATGTCTGATGAGTTTATTTTCTTTTACAATACAAAAAAAATAAATAACGAAATACGAGCTTAAACTTATCTGATATTAACTCGATTTTACTTTATATTCTCTTCATATATCTGTATACCACTGCTCTCATTGGTTCTCTTTAAATTTATGACGATAATATTCGCAGTAATATCACAAGATCATTTACATATCTCTTTTATTGAATACAATATTCAGCATTTATACCTTTAATGGCAGACATTAATTATTTGTCTGTTTCGAATAGACAATTATTACTTGCCCCTAATCCATTTTCAAGGGTGCAAGTCTCTCCCTCTTCCCTGATTATGATAGGAGGTATCGGCGATGCACGCAACGATGTTTAGTATCGATACTTGTGACATTCGATTTATCAGATTCGAACATGTTCGGCAGCCGCGATATCGAAGAGGTAAGCGCACTCCTAGGGGCAAACATTGTCCGCAAACCTCACGGGCTACGGTAAATATGCGCGCAAACTGGCCGGGTCAACGATGTATGACCCCGTAGTCGCCGCCGCAGTCGAAACGGTAATGGAGTCCGGCGGCGGTATTGAGTTAAGTTACATATGCATACAATTCCGAGTAAATAGCTAGTAACGTTCGCGCATACATCATTTCAAGCAGCTACCGGGTGGTTTATACGTACGGTACACGGCGAATGGTTAACACGCGGCTGGGAATTATTGACCGCGAGCCCGTGTAATCGTCGTACTTTTGTATATGTATGCTTCCCTTCGCCGCGGGGAATTAACGACGGCGGATACCGACCTTACGAGATGCGTTATATTAATATCTCGTCCGCGGTATGTTATTTCGAACGCATACGACGAACTACCGCTTCCGCGAAATAACGAGAAAAGTTAGCGTATTGTTTAAAAGCGCTTGATTAAAACTCATTTTTCATTATTAATTTTATTGTTAATTTATCGATATCTAACAATTGATGAACAGTTATAGTGTCCATTTTAATTTCTATTTTGTTCCTCATATATATTTTAATCAATTAAAAGCTTAATTACTGTTAAAAATGTTCATCGAGTTTACATTTTCCATATAAAAGACTGAAGTTTTTAAAAAGTAATTCAATCTAAAGCGAATAAATGTTAATTCAAATAATATTAATATTCGCTAAGTAATTTGTTAAATTAGAAGACATTATTAATAAGTGAATACCATATGTATCTGTTTATAAATTATTCACAAAGTCATAAAATATACTACGTTATATGGAAAGAATAGTTTTATTGAAATATTTGAATATTAAACTAGATATAGATTTGATAATAATTGTATGGGATCATTAAAATAATTATGTACGATAGTATTAAATGTAGCTTAAATTAGATACCAGAATGGTAAAACTGGTAGCATTATGACTCATCGTTCTTGAGATTTCTACTTAATTATTTCGATGATCCACCAAATTATTTTCTGATCTATATTTAGCTTAACTTTTAGATTCAACAAAATCGTTCTTTCTGTGTATATAAAAGAAAAGCTAGAAAGTAAATGCGCGCTCTAAGTCAAGCGATAAAAAAGAAACAGAACATTAATTACTACTTTCTATTATGTCTAAATGAAAAAGTCTAAGTAATTACTTCAAATTTACACCAAACGATTAAATCGTCCATATAATAGTGTCGAGCACACGTGTACATGCACAGATAAAATATCTTGTATGCCCGTTGTAGTTTACGGTGTATTAAAAGCGAATTAGTGGTAAACGGTACAGCAAGCAATCGTTAT
>NW_017259375.1:1932201-1952487 GCF_001594045.1 Atta colombica
GACTCGTTCATCGTCTCTCCCGCACATCGACTTGCTCTGTTAACTCTTTTGATGACCTCACATCCGGTTATTGCATTACTTTCTCTATAGTTTTATAATTTTTTGAGTCACATATATAATCCATTAAAGAAAATCTTACATTTTTATTTTATATTTACATTTTTATTTTAAGCGTTTAGGAAAATGAAATAAATACTTTTAAAACTCTCTTTTCAGAAAATTTTCTGAAAATTATAAAATAACTAAAAAATAAAAACAGTTTTCTTTTATTATTTAATTCAATAAATCAATAATCATTAAATGGATTTAACGTGGATGTAATGTTTTATGAAACGGTATAACTTAAAAAAAATACATGTGTATTGCAATCTCATTGTGGATGCAACTCACAATATCATTCAGTATTGTTATGTTATGTATCTGATCCGTCATATCCAGATTAGAAAGGTAGACTCATCACTTCTGCTGAAACTTGGTTGTTTTACGTAATTTTAATCCTGACGAGGCGTTATATGGTAGTCCAACGAAAGTAGCAATCTTATGGGCTGCAGCAGCAGGAGGTAGCGTTCCAGTGGCTGGCGTTAGCATACGGTGCACCTAAATATAGTAACGTATGGCGAACAATATATTACGTCGACTTGCTTATACACTATACAACGACAACGACCACCGGATAAAATAAATAGCTGGGACTTTCCTCGCAATGTGATACATTGCTCGTTAATTGCACATTACCGCGGATACCGGTGGCGGTGTATTTTCAATTTATATCGATAGATGATCTCTCGCGAGAACGAAGGAGTTGTGAATGCGGATTATGACATCTGTATCCGATCGTATCGAAAAAGAATCGGACGCGCGATTAAATTACGACACGCTCGAACGAGCAAGCATTGATAACGTTGTTAAGAATATAGTAGCGCAAGTACATGCACACGCACTTGTAAAAGAAAATATCCTGTTACGAAGGAGAATACCTTAATATGTTTTGCGTTATACGAGAGTCTTACACACGCCAATGCGGTAAGTTGGCAGTCAGATAAAAATAAGTGTGTCGATTATAAGATATGTCAGAAAACACGTACAAAGTATACAAATATATTATTAACACCTGACTGTTGATTAAAATTGGAAATGACACGAAAATTATGAACGCAATGTTAACAGCGGTCGACCGTGGATCGAGAGATATTTGAATGCGACCGAGGTATCTGGGTGCAGTATTAGCAATATTATCCATCGACAATGAGAGAATACATAGAAAGTGTTCGACATGGTAATAACACGGTTGATCACCGTTGAAGCGTATCCGTACTGCAAGTAATCCATACGTACGAAAGCCCAGATGTTTAACGATTTAACGAGCATTATCTAACGGCCAGCAGAGAGTCGGCCTATTAAAATGATTTATGCACGACGACTGCATTACGCCACGCTTAAGTCTTCATCAGATAAAAAGTGTTGGACCAGACGCAACGTGTTGTATCATTCACACTAGACACGCTCCGACTGCGAACGAGCCTGCGTTATATCGTAAGCGGATATCATCGACGCGCGGATATAAATTATAAACATAACATACACGTGGAAGGTATGGTCGAGAAGGCGTGCTCGAGAATTTAATATAGCATTGGATCCAGAAACTTGTAAAGAGCGAGAGGGTATTGGCGCTCCGCAGGCAAAATCCTTTTTTAAAATCAAATATGGAAACATAGTATATTTAAATTATTATTAGCATTACATTGAAAAAGTACTTAAATGTATAATTTATAAAATGTTTTATTTAAAAATGTAGTAATAAAAAAAAAATAATGTACTACTACATTTTTCATACCTAGGAGCTTTTTAAATTAAAAAATATTTTTGAATGAAATATAAAAATTATAATTAAACATTTCAGAAATATTCAAAATATGTACAACATTTTGTTATAAATATTTAAAAAAAAAAGAAACTCCAATGAAATCACGGAGAGAACGATTTTGTTGGTGGAATGTTATAATTTTTTGTGTCCTATCTAAAAATTTTGATGGTCTAACAAAATTATTTTCAGATCTGTATCTAGCTAAATTTTTGGATACTTGAGCAAAAGTCTCTCCATGGATGTGTGAATCTATGTGCGGGTGTGCGCCACGTACGTGTGAGGGGATTTAAACGATAGCTCCGATAAAACGCGGATCACAGGAGCTGCGCACCGCGACGAACCAATCGCTACCAGTCTGGCGACTTCTTTCTTCTTTTCCTTGTTTCTCCAACGGCTCTTTCTTTATTTTTGCCTTCTTCCTCTGCTTCTTCTTCTTCTTCTTCTTCTTCTTCTTCTTCCGCTTTTTCGCTCGACCGCGCAGCGAGAAGTTTCATTCTTTTGACTTCCGATTCTTTTTCCTTTTCTCTCTCTCTCTCTCTCTCTCTCTCTCTCTCTCTCTCTCTCTCTTTTCTTCTCTTTTTATCTTGTACAAGCAGGTATGTTAGCGATACTTAAATAAATTGAAGTGTGCATACTTTGCTTCCGAGATCGAGTATTTGTAGTACCGCTAGTTTATCTCCGGAGCTATCCATGGAAAATGCGACTTGGCCGCAAAGTGCTTTTAATATCATAAAGATCGTTTTGATACACTGTGAAAGACTTCTCATATATCCGACCGCTTTCAGTTTCCATATTTCTTTGAAATAAATAGCGAGTTTGCTTTGCAAGAGAGGTTTCATTCTTTCAATCTGAATCAGGATATGTATAAGGAAGCGCGTGTTTCTTATTTTAAGCTACTTCGTAAAATATCCTGAAACTCATTAAAATCAGACGGGGACGTTGTTTTTTTGTCAGTTGGACGAACTACATTCATTCTTTTCATCTCCCTTGTTCGCACGAATAGATACGTCCTCCATTTTTCACTCAATCTGCCCTTTTTGCCTCGTACTACGGGAGTAGATGTTTTAGTCTTCCTTCTACCTATAGTTCCGCCTTTTTGCTCGTCACCTCTCCTTCCCACCGATTATGCGCTAGTAGTAAATGCGTCTTCCTCGCTTCGCTTTTCTTCCCATCTTCTTTCCTTCTCTATCTCTTTCTCTTTCTTGTGAAGTAGATACGTACTGTCGTTACTCCAACAATTCTCCATCTCTGTCCTTCTGCAGGAAGGCAAGTTAGCCTGTTCGTATCTTCCCTCTTTTTCCATGCAACTCAACTCGATCCGATTCACGCTCTCTCTTTTTCATTCGTGTTCCGTTCCTTACAAACTGTTCTCTATCTCCTTCCATTCTTTTAGAATGCTTCTTCTTTCCGTTATACGATTTCAAAACTTTAACAGTATATTCCTGAGCAAATTTTGAAATTGATATTTAATTATTTATTGCATTTTTAATATCTGTTGCTAAGCAATACAATAATTAGACTACAAATTAAGACACATTTATTTAAATATATAAATTTTTGTTTTATTTTATGTGTCAAAGTCTGAAATTTTGTCAAATATTCTTTATTTCCTATTTCTTACACTGGGATAAAAATTAGTCAATTTTAATAAATGTTTAGTTCAATACTGCTAACTAAACATTTATTTACCATAAATATTTGTTCATTAAAAAGAATGATTATTAAATCAAATTAATGTTTCTTGTATCAAATAAATATGTTTTTATATTTAATAAATATTTAGTTGGCAGTATTCAACTAAATATTTATTAAAATTGACTATATTTTTTCTCAGTATAATTTCATACGTGTTCTAAGTTCTGTATGTCTAAGTTCAAACATTTAATTAAAAGAAAATGAATGCAAATTAGAGTAAAAAAATCTATGTAACAAATTAATATTGCATATTGGGTCACTCTGTATATCGTTTTAATGTTATATATAGGTGTTAGTACATTTTCTTTCTGTCTACGTCCATTCTCTCTCTGTCATTCTCTATCTGTCGAGACGAGACGATATACATATATTCACGATTTATCCTTCTTCAACTTACGTTTCCTGCACTCTTTCTCTCCTTCCTCCTTTTTGCCTCTCTCTTCCTCTTTTTCTTTCCATCTCGGTCTTTCCAGACCTCTGTAGGAGAGAAATATATTTTCGTCCATCGCACAAAACCACTATCGCCGACTCTGTCTCGCTTGCCTAATATCTCTCTTCTTCTCTTACTCACTTACTCGTTTCGTATGTTTTCCCTGTCGTTCTTATTCACCACGTCTGATCTGAAGTCTGTCTCGAAGCGCGATTTTCGCAAGAGAGCGCTGAAGAACACATATGGGTAGAGCGCGATTCGATAGAGAAGAGATGTTGGCAAAAGACGAAGAGACCACGAGAGAAGAATCAAGAGAGAAAGATAACGCACGATAGAACAGAGACTGAAGTATCGATGCGATGGATGGAGAAAAGAAGACGGCGCGATCTGCACACATGTCGCATCGCAGAGAGCATCTGTACGAGCTGTGCTACAGCAGTAGTATAGTTAATGGAAAGATTCGTTCTTTCTTTGTGCTAGACGTCGTGAATATTAAGAGGCAATTCAAAAGAAATTACACTTGATTTTGAAATTTATAACGTGCATTTGATCCACAATAGTATAATTATTTTCATCATTTTTAATGAATATTTATTTATTTCGTCCTATGAAAACTCACAATGGCCACCGGTATGTCACAATTTGCTTTTAAAGAGATCCTAAAGTCATCTGTTTTACCGATCATTTTACAAATAATATTTTTTTAACTATCTTAACACATAGATTTAATCCTTCATGATTAATCGGGGGTTCAAGGAATCCCAACAAGGTATGAGGCTTTAGACTATTTCTAAGATTTTTTTTTAAAATGGGACTTAAATTATCACTTTTTCGAAGTTTAAAATATCCTTTTTGCAACCATGTATTGCTCCTTGAATGTCAATCTTTGCGATTTTTTTATGTTAAAATTAAAAACTCTTTAAAAAGATACTGCATTTTTATATTCTACAATATTTGATGATTGTTCAGTAATTTTTGTGATTTTAAAGAACAAAAGCTGTAAATAAACGGCAATCAATTAAAATATTGGGATCATTTTGCTGCGTGACTAACATAAAATTCTCAAGTGTGACTCGAAGGTTAAAAATTATTTTTCACAGTTAAAGTATAAATGATAATGTAGTTTAAACTGGTCGACTTGCTAAAAATAGTTGGAAAGTTACAGATTTTATCAGTTTCTGATATCACTCGTAATAACTCGTTTGTTTTACATTACAATTTTGTACTTTGTACTTATAAAATCTCGGTTTCGTCTAGGGAGATTACATAAACAAACAATGTTGAATCTAATCTTAGAATTAGACTTGTTAGACACCTTAATATGAAAGATTAGTTAGAAAATTTGTACATATGTAAACATATTAAACGATATTGATGTAATAATGTGTCAATGACACATAAATCGTACTTGTGTAGATCCTATTGTATTAAATTGATAAAATAAGCAATTTTAGGATAAATTCTGCATGGCCATTTATGTATTTGAATTACATAACCTTTTAGGTTCATTAGACTTTTACATGTAACGATTAAATATTCTTGATGCGACATTATTTAAGTGAACTGAAAGAACGATTTTGCAGAAATATTTAGAAATTTAGGCAGATACAGATCTGAAAATAATTTTGGGCCATTAAAATAATAGGATTAAAATAATAGGATACTCAATCATGATAAGCAATATTGTAAAAATTTCAGCAATTAGTCTGAACATCCTACATAATTATTTTAATAATCCAACAAAATTTTCAGATCTGTATCTCTAGATAATTTTTTAGTTTTTTCAGTAAAATTATTCTTTCCGTATAGATCAAACGATATTTTTATAGATGTTTAAACCTTCAAAGACTTAACAATTTTGTGAAATAGTTAACGTCTAATTAACAAGACAAGGGAATGTTTTCAAAAAACATTCACTTAAAGCAACATTTATTCTGAGAACATTAAGCCCGAAGTATGGAGTATCGGATTATATTTGTCTAACATTCTTGATTGTATTATCTACAATGTCAATATTGTATCTTGATATCGATATTTACTATCGTTTCTGTAACACCTTTTAATAATCAGTAAATAGATATCACTGATAAAATTTTTAGTACGACGAATGTTAGTTAAATCTTTATGCCACATCGTGTAATGTTAAGATGCACCTGTATATATTCGTTTTTGATGCAGAGTGAACGGGTTGAAGGCAAAGTTACACCGCGTGCCACCTATCTCTATACCGCATACGGGCGGTACGGAAGCAAATCGAGAATTTCACGCTTATTTGCCGAAATGATCATGCTTCGATCGCTGGCGGCCATCTCCCGCAGGAAAACACTGCCACTTTCAGTGATTACTCCATCGATCTGACCCCGCGGCGCTCGTCTTATTGGCCGATACGGTTGTACGTGCGCGCTTATTAAATGAGAGAGCGCGCGCTTTCATGAGGTCGGCAACAGCATCGCCCTGGGGCTGATATGGGGAAGCTGCCCTACCCTTTATTCACCTCTTCTTTTCTCTTTTTCTCACTCCCCTTGATCCTTTCTACCCCACGAAAACGCAGTTACACCGTACTCGGGGTGGTGCGAAATCCCGCGGCGACACTGATTCGCATGGGTCGAACGTTTCATTGTGTACGCACCCATTAAGCATTCTATTTGACTTCACCCGCTTACACATCGTGAACTCACTTCTACCCGCATTCGTCTCTCTCTCTCTCTCTCTCTCTCTCTCTCTCTCTCTCTCACACACTCTTCTCTTTCTCTCTTTCGACTGATCTACATAAATAAGATTAAATTTCCGTGTGTTGGTTCTCTCTCGTTAACCGCATCACGCGAGAATGACTCGACGGATTTTCAACCAGCTTAGAGGATGTTTGATTTTAAATGCAAACTTCGTACTCTGCATAAAATTTGTTTAACAAGATGCGAATGTGTGAATAATACAATACATTACATAACGAAACAAAATGGAAAAGAGTAGATTAATAATAAAAGCGAATATTTATTCAATAAAGAAAACCGATTCGTATTTGTAAAGCAATATAAAAATAATAAAGCTAAATGTATCCCTTTATTTTGCTCGTTTTTGATCTTTTTATTTTCATAGAAATTTCATTGTGTGTGTTGAATAAATAATCTACCAATTTTATATATTTTTGAACCTATCAGATTCAAGAATATACAAGAATATCACGAGTATTCAGCTTGTATTTTATTTGTAGTAATTTTTGTAAAAAAAAATTGTTTATAAATTGTTTATAAATTGTTTAAAATTCTAAAATTTTCACACCAAGAGATACGTGTGTGTGTGTGTGTGTGTGTGTGTGTGTGTGTGTGTGTTTTAATATATTTGTACATATTACCATATTTACATTAATATATATCATATACCATAATATTATAATAATGATTACCATAATTAAGTATTATTATTACTGTTATGATGTTACTACTCATATCTATAATATATATATGTATATATCTATAATATATGTAATTCTACCAACAATGCCAACAATTTGGCGCCGAAAATAATTATGAATTATAATTATTATTATCATAAAAATAGTTGTAATTGTTATAATTTAATTATAATTTATAGCTATTTTTTAAGAATCATATTTTGATTTAGATTGATTTAGATAATTAACTTTTATTTTTAACTTTTCTCTGAGTGTGAAAAGAAAAAAAGAGTAAGATATAGTTTTCTTTTTTTTATTATATTTTCTGTCCACTGCAGGAGATTATGATTTAAATTTGATATCTAATATCTCATATCTAAATGTTTAATGGCAACGGCCTTAACAACAACAGGCTTCTGCCTCTCCCTATATTTTCACAGCGTGCACCCTCGTAACGCCCCTCGTACATTTGCCCCTGTCGTATCTGCCGACACTCTTTTTGTCTTGCTCTTCGTCGCGCATATGCTCACTGGTTTGTTCTTTTTTCCTCCTTGACGGCTCGCAGCCTCCGAAATGAACTGCACGAGGAGGAGGCTCGTGTTAAGGGTAAACGCGCGTAGAGACCTCTCTCTTACCCCTCCCCCTTGTCCATTAATAATAGCTTTAGAAATCCGTGCCTTTCTAACAGTCTCATGTCAAAACTAACACGGGGACCTGCTCCAACTTTATAAGCCACGCTACTCGCCTCTCAATTTATTCTCTACATCGCATATTAGACTATGCTCCTCCCTCATTTATTTAACGAAATCAGGACCGATCCTTTCAGATTCAGAGCGGTCATTTGTAAAACGATGATGTTCACAGTTTTACACAAATGGATTATTGGGAATTGCATAAGAAAGAAATGTAGATTTGATATTTTTCTTTATATATTTTTATATGCATCTTCTAAATGCATTTGCTGTAAATTATGTATGTAAAAATTAAAGTAGGTAAAGAAATATAAGAAAAGTACAATGCAAGAGCGAATAATATGTTGCATTTTGTTACATTATGCATTGAGAAAAAAGAATAGTTGCAATTACTATTTAATTAATAATCATTTTGTTAGTCATGATGTCAACTATAATATATATATATTTTTGTAAAATTATAAATATAATAAATAAATATAATAAATATAATAAATTATTACTATAACAACAATAACAATTATAAAAATAAGGTTTTTGACCATAATTATTTTACCATGGAATTACAACCACAAAACATTTTTTTCTCATTGTACAGTACATATTTTCAAATAATTTTTATTGTAGCATCTTTTACAAGTAAGACATACAAAACATCGTTTATGTACACAATTACGTTGGTCGACGTTAAAAAAGACAGCGAACGCAACGTTTTATGTATCACGGCAATTCTAACAAACTAAGAAAATGCTGAGTCTGTCGAACTTCAATGTGCACTTGCAGTGTCAAATATATGAACTCGGATTCCATAGGATTCCCTCACATAAAAAGGAATTTGTCGCAAAACAAGCTATGAGATGAACAGGACGCGCTCAAATTATATACGACGCAGCAGTACCGAGAAGGCTTATATCTAATCGGAAAAGATAAAATGACGTTTAAATTAGCACGTAAGACTGATCCAATTTCATGCAACAATACCAAATAGCATTCTTGTTGATATTTTTGTGCCATTATCTACAAATACAACATCTCCTTTAACCGGATGCTGGACACATTACTAATGATATTATCTAGTGATAAATGTAATTAAGAAGAAAGTAGAAACTAACTTAACTACTTTCTTGAATGTCTAGAAATTAAGCTTGAGAAAGAAGTTCTTTAATTTTAAACTCATAGAGATCTCAATGTCATTTTTTACTGTTTAGAATTTCAATTTTGTATAGAAAAGTAAGCTCGTGTAAAATTTCATTCAATTTTATGCTTAAAGATAAAACGTGATTTCAAATTTTTGTAAATTTGTAAAATTTTACTTATGTGTATGTGTTTATAAATATTTTTAAAATTTATTATCTTAATTATTTTATAAAGTAAATTTTATAATGTAAAATATATAAATTTGCAGTGTCAAAGATGCATTGTAAAATTTATATAAACAAGTAGATAAATGCATGTAAAATTTATATACACATATTTAGATATAGATATTTCAACATCAAGAGAAAAATAAATATGGACTCTCAAGATTTAACAATAAATTTAAATAACGGGCATTTAAAAATAATAACTGCGCGGTAATTCATATGCTATTATTTAACAATTATATTTCTGGATTCCTTGCATTGAATTAAAACAAAACAGAAATAAATTTTTGTTTTAATTTAATGTAAGGAATCCAAAAATATAATTGTTAAATAATAGCGCTTGAATTACTGCGCAATATTATTATTTTCAATTGCGCGTTATTTAAACATTAATTTATATAATGTTATATATTTATATGTATAGAAATCTTTCCCAATTTATTGTTTTAATTATCTTATAGCTAAATAGTGTAAATTTAAAGTAAACTTAAAAATATAAGTAATTTAATTGTTCAAAATATTTAAATCTAAAATTAATGGTTTATCCAAATTCTTAAAACTAACTGATCGAAAAATTTATCGAGATATATTGCGATGCTCTTGTCATAGATAATCTCGGGAACTGATGCCATCGGTGACAAAATTGTCCTCTCTGTGAGGCAGAAAAGTAAAGGAAGAGCAGAAAGGGGAGGACAGAGAAGGCTTAACGAGCCTTCGATCGCTGCTTCCGGTTACATGGTGATCATCGCACGCTTGGTGTCCGTCGCCGACAACGACGATGAGGACGAGAGGGAAAAGTTAAAACGAATCCCTCCTAATTGCCGTCCCCTTGTTCACTCTCTCGCAGGTCCCGCGTTGTTTGTCACCGATGATCCTCTCTCAACTCTTTCTCTTTCTCTCTCTCCCTTTCTCTTTCTCCGATATCGATGTCGAAAATGAAAGATCGACCAAACAGTTCAAGCACCGAAACGATAAGGACGCCAACAGATCTCTACAAAGAGAAATAGCGAGATCGCGGGAAGTCGAGGGATCAGAAGGGAAGGAGTGAAAGACGGAAAGGCTGAGAGAAAAAGAGAATTAAAGAGAATGAGAGAGAGAGAGAGAGAGAGAGAGAGAGAGAGAGAGAGAGAAGGAATGAGAGAAGAGAGATACTCCGAGTTCGAAGAGTAGAGTGAGATGGACAGAATTAAAGAGGGAAAGAGGAATGATCTAAACGAGGACAGAGGGAAAGAGGGATAGGGCGAGATACCGAAAGAGAGAGAGCAAGCGAGAGAATTTCGCCTTTGTCTTGTCGTGAGTGAAGAGAGTTCGCTTCGTGGTGAAGGAGTGCTTCTTCGTGCTCCTCAACTTCTTTTCGTGCATCGTCGTGCTCCTTCAAGCTCCTTCGATTTCTTTTCTCCTCCAGGCTAGATCTTCGCGAATATACGCTCGTCGTACGGCCTTCGAAGATGACGGGGAGATTGGTCTGTGTGAAACGCCAGTCTTCCCCTTAGCTGGCCAACACCGGAAATTGACACCCGAGCTCCCTCGGTTTCTCGTCCGACCAAATTCCTCCTCGTTTGCGCATCTGCCACCTTTTTTTAATTAGCAAATGAGGCTTTTTCACGTTAAGTATTTGCACATTAAACTTTGCCTTATCTAATGGTTAAATGACTTCTAATCATAATTATCCTATTACGCGATTATAGTATCACAAATACCAAACAAACCACTTAAAAAGTAATTTTACAAACTCTTGATATTAGCAAAAGTAGAAATCAAAAGGACAAATGAGAGTATAGAGCAGTTATCAATATGCAAAGTAATAAAGTAAAAATATATTACTCCTTTATTCAACAGTTTACGAACATAAATTTCCTAAACTGTGGAATAGAGGAGTAAAATTTTTTTACTTTATTACTTTGCATATTGATAACTACGCTGTACTCTCATTCGCCTTGTTTGATTTCTATTCTTTTTGGTTTTAAATACCAAACATTTTTCTCTCACAAGGGAAGAGAAGTGGAAACACGTTTTTGATTTGTAAGAGATAGTCGTTTGTAATTATATTAAGAATGTCTTCAGTTTAAACATCTCTTAGCTTGTTAAAAAAATATAAAATATAAAATAAAAATTAATGTGCCTTTATTTATATCTTTGTTTAATTAAAAGACATATAGTATTATATATATATATATATGAGAATTATTATTAAATTATATACTAAAATTATTTCGAATAATAAAAAAATATCTGCTCATGTTATTAAATGAAAAATATTGTAATAAAAACTAATTATTATTTAATAATAAACTAGAGCTTTCAGTATAATTGATTAATATCTTAGTTAATTCGCTTCTATATACATACATTATCGCTAATATATATTTATTGAGTTATACGTTAAGAAATATGTTGTTCATCATTGACGTCTGTTCAATGCAATAAGTCGCTTATATCGATGACGTTAACGATTAACTACGCAGAGTTCTTACTTTAAGACTCGATAATTCTTTAGATCAGATTATCATCGTAAGCAAATAGCAACGGGTTTAATCATCATCATAAAAGAAATTTATGTTTTTTCAGTATTGACTTAATCAAATAATATATATCTAATACATACATTTAAGTAAACAACTTTTGATGACCCATCAATTATCCAATTAATATATTAATATATAAATAGATGGTATCTAAATTGCATTTAATTAAAATTTAATTAAAACTATTACAATTATAATTCTAAAATTATAATTAATATTAGATAAATTGACATTGAAAACGATTGTAAATACTCATTTTTAGTGCCAATAATATATTTTTTATTATTGGTATATAGGATACTATAAATATAATTAACATAATAATAATAATAATAATAATAATAAAGATGAAGCTTCTAATCATTATTTTATTATGCAATTATAACGTCACAAATAATAGTTACAAATACCAAATATTTTTTCCTTTACAAGGGGAGAATCAGAAGTGAGAATGAAAATGCGTTTTTGAAATGCGACTTGTGGTAAAATAATTGTTTTTGTTCATATAAAAAATTTCAGACTCTATATAGCTAAAGCCTGTGGCGATACTTTTTTTTCTGCTGAATTGCTTGCGTTTTAATAAATTAGTACAATTGCATTATACAGAATGCAGTATTGCTGGGTAATTTGCTAAAACGCAAGCAACCAGCAGAAAAACATACATCGCGTGCCGCAGGCTTTAGGCACTTCTTAGTTTGTTAAAAAATAAATATATAAATAAGTATACAAATTTTGATATCATCGAAGGTTAATTACTTGGCAGGAAAATAGATTTAAAAAAAAAGAGGAAAAAAGTTACGTATTATAATATTTAAGGTTAATTGTCTTTTTCTTTGATGTATAGACGATATTAATATAGTTCGGATTAATGCGAATCCAAGCACAACGTTGCTGTCCACGTTGTTGAGGTGATGATAACGCATTTATTCGACAATTATTTTTATATCATTCATGTATCGCAAAAAAATTAATTGGTTCTAGAATATTATAACACTCAATTTTTTTCCCCTGAGATATATCGTCTTCCCACGTGATTAATCTAATTAAAAATTTTTATATTTATAATTTTTATATTTTAATTAATTTTAAAAAACTAAGAAGTATTGAAACTAGGTTTTGGGATTTTTAATGTAAGCAAAAAAAACTGTTTTTTTAAATTTCAAAATCATGTTTGTACTTCTGATCCTATCTTTGTCTCTCTCTCTCTCTCTCTCTCTCTCTCTCTCTCTCTCTCTCTCTCTCTCGTCCGTCAGTGTATTCCATGAGATAATTCAACTCGAGATATGATCAGTCAAATCTTTTGGAAACTGGAAGTTACCTTAGAT
This sequence comes from Atta colombica, assembly GCF_001594045.1. NCBI lineage: Eukaryota > Metazoa > Arthropoda > Insecta > Hymenoptera > Formicidae > Atta > Atta colombica. The sequence goes on from NW_017259375.1 coordinate 1,945,488, forward strand.
AAATTTGTCTCTTTAAGTTTACAAAGATTACTCGTACTTTCTGTAAACTTGTAATAAATTTGTTTGTACAATAATCCTTATGGAGAAATTTGTTAATAAATTCTAGAAATTCTCTCCACATGATTCATTCAACCGTCTTGTGAGTAAATGTAATTTTGCTCTCAAAGTGACTCAGCATTGCTAAGATATTTTTGTATTACTTCTCATTATACATTTCTGGAATCCAAAGAGAGCTCGATAAGAAAGTTGAAACATGTAATACGAATTCTAATTTAGAAATTATGTTGCAATTATTTAAAATCTCTAAATGTGCAATATAACATTTATTTTAGAAATTAATAGAATTTAAATTCTTTATCCGCACCTAAAACCGCGTTGAATCGTATACGCTTTTTCAAACGTATTAATTTGTTATTCCCTTATTAGGATAGATAATTAGGAATTATCAAAAGCTGTTATCATGAACAAGATGCGAATTATCCGAGTCGAAATTTTGTTTCTTCTTTGAACGTTTTAGGACGTAGACTCTACACATTTATATTTAATTAAGATATATATAGACTCCAGAGATTTACAATATAATAGATTCTAATCTAACGAATTGAACTCCTACGTTGAGCCTGTAAATGGCAGTTATTGGAAAATTTCCTATTTTTAGGATTTCAAAAGAAGTTTTTTAAATAGAAGTTGTATATATTAAGTAATATTAAAAGAGGTATTTGATTGTTCAAGTATCAAAACAGGTTTATAAGAATTAATTAAGATTGAAAGAGATTGAAATAAAATTTCGATTTGGAAAAGAGATTGCAATCTCTTTCCGACTACGAGAACGCAATAATGCAATTTTCGCGGGGCGAAAACCAGGCACGGCGCCAGGGAACTGGCGCCGCCGAGACTTGCGACGATCCTGGCTCAACTTGGCGGGCGCGACCGAGCGCCACCGAGCAGTCCCGATCTCGGCGGTGGCCCCGTCGTAGCCATGTGTTGCGGTCCGCCGTGAGTGCTTTGCGACAAGAAGGGAGACGCGCGGTGTCTCCTCTGTGCGTCTTTTTTTCGTGTTTTGTCTCGCGGTGTGACGGTGTCTCGTCCCCGCGAAATCCGCGGGCTTTCTGCGCGCGTGTCTACACTGTGCGCGACGAGTCGTCGCGACGCAAAACTAACAGTGTCACCGGGACAGCCTCAATCGCGGGCGTCCGTTCCACCGTTGTGCGCGGACGAGATCGAGACGAAAACCACACCGGGTGTGTCCCACTCTCGTCGCGCGCGAGAGGAGAACGACCGAGCGAACGAGCCGACGAAACGGAGAAAAGTGCGTACGTGCGCCGCGCGCGCGCGCGCGTGTGTGTATGTGTGTGTGTGTATGTGTGTGTGTAAGAGTGTACGTGTCGTGTTTCTCTCTACGGCGTCACTGACGGCTGACGACGGGCAAGAAGGAGCAGCCCGTTGCGTTCGCGCGACTGTTTGGCCGTATACACTTCGGCATCGTTTTTCGCGTGTGAGTGCGAGTCGGAGGGAACGAGGTTGGTGGAGGAGGAGTTGGTAGCAGTGACGGTTCTACGAAGAGCAACTGAGCGAGAAGGATATAGAGAGGTAGGGAAACAGGGAGAGAGAGAGAAAGATAGCGTAGCCCGGGCGACTCGAGCGTGAGATCGAGAGAGCGAACGCAACACGTAGAAAGTGCAGTGCAGACAGAGATAGAAAGTGAGAAAGAGAGATAAAAAAAAGTATGATACACCGCGCGGCGTAGGTGTGTGCTTCGCCGGGGCTTAGGAGACGCGGGCGTTGTTTGTTTGTGTACGTTTGTGCGTGTGCGCCGCGACATTCGTAACGGTCGGCCGAGACGAACGAACTTGAGATCGCGGAAGAGCCGCGGGGAAAATATACTGACGAGATCTTTCCTCAACGTTTCATCGTTTCGAACCGTCGCGTTGCGTCCTCGTCGCGCCGGCCGCCGGAGTTTTGTATATTTCGGTGTTTACCGGGTGTAACGGAGGCATCGGAGGAGCGGTGCGCGACATACAACACACACACACACGGGCGAGAACGGAAGGAGTGGGACCGAACGAAGGGCGCGTACGGGAGAAGGAGAGCGACACGGCGGTTAAGGGGAGGAGAGGCGCCGACGGGAGCCAGTGGGAGCGAGGAGTGAGATAACGACGAAAAAAAAAATCGGAGTAATGGTGTAATCAACGGGTTGCGCTTCGCGATTTGGCGGTCGCGCGTTCGATCGGGGTGTGTATCCGTCGCGGTACGAGAACAACGAGAGTCCGGGACGAGTTCCTTGGCGGTGGCGGCGGCGGCGGCGACGGCGGCAGTGCCTCGTCTGTGTGTATGTGTGTACGTGCGTGAGAACAGGGTCGCGAGGTGAAGCTCGCGGCGAGTAGCGACGAGCCGCAGCCGGCGGCGACGAACGGTTGGATTATATGCAATGAGAGGAGATATCCCGGGGATCTAATACGCTTAACACGGGAGTGAGAGAGGATACACGGGAGGAACAGCCACGTAGACCCCGCGGGGGAGAGAGAGAGAGAGAGAGAGAGAGAGAGAGAGAGAGAGAGAGAGAGAGAGAGAGTGCGCCTCACCGGTCATCGTTCGGGTGTATGCGTGCACGCCTGCCCTCGCCGACACGCGGCAATGGTGAGTGATTCTTCTTCTCTTTCTCTTTGATATCTTATAGGCAGCTGAGAAGCTACGTGAATTCAACCCTTCTCCCCTCGCCAAGTCGATTTTTTCTCCTCCCCCCCTCTCTCCTTCCGGTGGTTGTTTGATTGCGCGCGCCATCTTTGTTTACGCCATCTTAATTTTGAACTGTAAATACCTCGATTATGTATTAAAATTTGTGCGTAGGGCCACTTGGAATTAATCGAAGTGCAGGTACTCTCTGGTTTTTTTTTTCCGTCAAGATGAAGATTAATTGGGACGCTGGTCTCTCTCTCTCGTTTTCGATCTTTCTCATCTTTGAATACTTGACGTTCACACACGTAGTCTCTCAGCAGGCTATACATGTAACTGCGTGTCTGTGTGAGAACAGGCGGTTCCTGCTTTACAATATGCCTATGTATGTAAGTGACTTCTGGTGTTCCGGTTCTCTGTGTAGCATACGTTGCTCTGGTCGCTCTCGAATAGCCTCGGCATTGATATATCGATTATTAACTAACACAATAAGCCTAAAAAGAGCTGGCAGGAACCTGAGGCATTTTTTTGCTCCGCAGGTATTTCGGATTTATCCGAAATTTATCTGCCTAAACTGGAGGCGATAATGGTATTTATTAAAGCGTTAATGCAATAATCCTGCTCTCGAGAATGCGTTAGTATAGTTAGTGCATTTAACAGTTGATTAACTGTCGTTATCACTCATATTCAACATACACGAATAAACTCGTAGAGACTACCTAGTAAATAAACTTCCTCATTTTCGCGAATTTGAATATAGGTGTGCGAAGACGTAGCCTTTCGGAATGACACGTTTGTATTTTTTGATTATAGGATTGTTATGCAAAGTATCAATTTATTATCTTATGGCAGATGTATATTTATATATGTTAATATATTGCTTTCTCATTTTAAATACAGCATAAAAAACGCGAAAAATAAAATTTAACCAAGGCAAATAAAATTAGTAAGGTTAACAAAAATATAGTAGCAAACAACTGTTTTCCTTCCTTTGTTGAAACATGTATGATGACATCAGTGATTGATTTAGCTTTGAACGTGATTTTCGAGTTTTTATAAGTTAAGTAAATATTATTCTGTTATAATCATCAAAAGAGAACGCAATTTAATTTTATTAAAAAATTGTTACAAAAAGAGTAATTCAATTCTATATAGAATGCCTCTCGCATGTAAATTTCACGTGTAAGTGAGCCGAGTCATTGATCGTTAAGTTATGCTTTCAATCTTGAGGTGGTCCAATTTGCTATGCTAAAAGCTAAAACAAACGTAGACCTGCTTTCAAAAATTCAGTCTATAGTCCATTATATATAAGTTTGGACTCCTGGATGGTAAATATTACAATAGAGAGCATGACAAACGATTTTAATTTTTAAGCAATTTTGTAGTATTATTATATATTTTATTCAAATGTTATAAGGAAAGAATATAAATATATATTATATATCTATATTATTATATTATATTTCTAAATTAAATTTGATAATCTGCTTATTCTTTCTTTTCTTTTAAATTAATAATTAGATTGTTTGAGTTTATAAAGACTCGTGAGTAATGTATATATTAAGGATCAGAAACCATCAAGCGTGTCAAGAAATAAATTTTTTAGTAAAAGAGCGATATGTTTATTACATTATATTATATTTATACAGTTTCTCATGAATGATTCCAATTGTGAGCCCGGTATAAGCACAAAGATATGGTTATCAAGTATGATTTAATCGCATCGATTTGTTGATAAGTCGGATAGAAAGTAAGCGGAGCGTCCGTGATAAATGAGAATCCGTTTGCGTGTATTACTTAAAAAACTACTGTTAACCATTGCGGGCTTTCGGATTCCTGTCGGATAACAGTTTGCATTGCACGAATGCGGCTCTCGCGAAAAGGTTATTTCAACAAACTCAATTCTCCGCCAAGTCCCTGATATCGCGTGAGAGTGCTGGTCTACCGTGACCACGCGTGTGTCTGTATCTTAAGTGTGTATGTGCGTGTACGTGCGTGTATGTGCGTGAGTGCGGACGACCACCGGCCGCATGTTGTCTCTCGCGGGCAAACGCGAACACGATAGTCACGCCTGCCGCAGGCACGCACACATAATTCGTATTCAAAATGTAGAGAGACCCCGAGACATCGTAAGAGAGAATTCCTGCTTTCGCGCATTCGAACTGTAGAGGTGTAAAACACGATATAAGAAACGGAGAGAGAATAAACGTGGGAATATGGTGATCGATACCAACGAGAGAGCTTATCGATACGCCTCGCTTGCATCTAGCTGGGAAATGTGTGTGTGTGTGTGTGTGTGTGTGTGTGTGTGTGTGTGTGTGTGTGTGTGTGTGTGTGTGTGTGTGTGTGTGTGTGTGTGTAGTTATTCATGATATCTATCCGAGACGCGCGAATAAATTTCCGGCATACTTTTCGCGTGTCGTTTGATTTTCTGTTGTGAGGCTGGTGGTATATTCTTGGCGCCGGCATTTCACCTTTGATATCGATGCCGACGATAACTCGGGCGGAAATGTCGAATGGAAAATACTCGTCGGAATAATAGAGTGGAGATCCCTTCAATAAAATGTGATTCGCACAATAACAAAATAACGGCGAAATAATCACCGTTCGGCGTTAACAGTCCTCCATCAGCGGATACGTTGGTTCGCGCGACGCGGATCTGCGTTCGAGCATGTAGCGACGCACGCACGCACGTATGCACAGACACGCGTGCATCTTGCATGTATGTAGACGACGCACGAGTCTCGCTCGAGGCGACGACGAGGATTCATTCAAGGCGGAGCTTGTGCTCGCTTCGCTCGCACGCGCTCGCACTCGCATCGCGACTCGCAAATACATTGCGTAGGTAGGTTACTCACGCGTGTCAGCCGTCCGACTGCGTGGGAGCGGCACTTCACGCGTGCACGCGCGCTCCGGTGTGTCGGGAATTCTACATTGAGAATAAGGGAGGTACCTTCTTGAATAAACTTCTGCAGCGTGTAAAGTTTATACTTGAAAGAGAAACGAAACTCGCGTTCGCTGTTCTTTCGTATATTGAAAAATACAATCTCTTTTATCGCGCATATTATTGTACACGAGAGATAAAAGTGTATAGCAAACTCGGCAATTTACATTGCTAAATTTTCTTGGTGATTCATAGTTTTGAGTTTAGAAGGTTCAAGCGACTTTTTTTGGTTAAAAAAGTTTATACAGAATGATAGATTAAACATATATTATTTTGTAGCTTATAATTGGCACGTTTGTCAATAAACTCTGCATTCTAATTTTGTGTATAGCAAAGTTTGCGTGGGATTGGAAAAATAAAAAATATTTATTTTCTCTCACGATACTTTATGAATAAAAATAAATGAGAAATATTGTTTTAATAGGTATTAAATAATAGATATGTAAATTAATAGATAAAATATTGCTCTGGATAATTAATATTTTGATATTATAAAATCATATTACTTGAGCAAGTAGCAGCATTATTATTCAAATAAGATGTTAAAATATTAATTATTTAAATTAATGTTTTAATCTATTAAAATGTCAACCTATTTTAATTTAATTGTTTATTACATTATTATTTGTTAATTAGAAAATTTGTATTAAATTTAACACACATTTCACAGGTGTGTCTTAAATGTTGATTCAAATTTTTATGTTAATTTAACACAAGAAAAAATTAATATAAAAAATGTAACAATGATAATATTTATAAGCGAATTGTGAAAGCGTATCTATTTTTTTCAGCAAAATTAATATTTATGATTAAATTAATAAATTAATACGTATCTTATTCATTCATTTTAAAATTTATTTTTTTTTACTCATTCACTCATAAATTGTATTATTTTGATATTAAGAAATAAATATGTGAAAAAAATATTTAAATAATAATCACATCATGTTAAATTAATATCCGAATGTGTTAAAAATTTAACACAAATTTTACAAAGGACTTGAATGAATCGTTTTTAATACATATACGAAACATTTTTTACTGTGTAATATCACTACATTCATTAAAACAATATTTCCCGTTAATTTTGATTTATGTTTAAAGTATCGTGAAAGAAAATAAATATTTCTTTGAGTAATTACATTAGTCAAGTATTTTTTAAAAATATTTCCGAATTGCGCGGATCAGGAATTAAATTAACAGAATACCATTAATTAATCAAAATACAAAAAAACATATTATGCCTTTTATGAGTTTGTGCGATATCATCGAATATATGATTGATCATCGCTATATTCATACTTTATCGTTTTTTAAGTGTATCTCGTATGTATCTCGATACGCAAAGGAGATATCGAAGTCTCTCATGTATGTATATATATA
>NW_017259375.1:1952587-1963495 GCF_001594045.1 Atta colombica
TTTTAACATACAGAAAACGGCATTCACTCGCACGGCGCGGCGCGATACGATGCACCGCGGCGGCCATCCGCGCCAATCTGATACGCGTGCAACGAGATATGCGCCGGGGATATTGTGTGCGCGGCGCGTAATGTTCCGTCTCGGCTTCTCTTTACGAGCCGGCCTGATCTACCGGCTGGTTCTAAACGCGAAGCCGACGCGACGCGTTCTCGAGCGCGCGCGCGCGCACGTGGGAATTTGCCGAGAAATAAAGCATTCCCGTACCGCGACTAGCAGCAGTATTAACTCCAAAACAGTAACGTTACCTTGCGCTTCGTGCATTCGAAATGCCTTTCGTTGCTTTTGTTTTTTTTTTCTCTCTTTCGTTGCTTGCGAAACTCGCGTATTTTTGCGCCGTACAGTCGGCTTACTAAATCCGACAACGACCCGACAGAAAACTGTTATGCTGTTCTCTATAAATCACTCTGAGTGTACAGAACCGTGGAGCGTGTCTCACAAGCAAACACGTTTACCCTCATATTATTATTAACGATGACAATACGTGGACACTTTAGAATACCTCTGGGTAGTTTATTTCGAGTTTTTCGAAATGTTCGACCGTTTTCTAAACCGTAGCAAAAAAAATTTATTTTTTGAAAGATGAGCTTTAACTTCAACTGTGGTTTCTAAAAACAAGCCTATTGTTACTGGCTACCCATAAAATCGACTAACGATTACCATTCACATACCTGACTACAAAGATCACCTGCTGACAACGCAGTAATTACCTATTCTAACCTTTCAACAAGATCGTACGGAAATCATTCTTAAGTTTTTAGAAAGTTGGTGCTGAGTGTCGCTGTTTAACGGCGTGCGCTCACGAGAAATTCCTACTATAATAAGAACTATGAGATATCCTGCTGTTCGAGAGAAAAGTGCGACGACCGCACAAGGGTTTAAATCACTATTTAAAACACTGACTGCCACCGCTATCGATTGAGGTAGTTGCTAATGCTACTACACGTAGTAGCCATTATAATGTACAACGACCGTTCAACACGACATTATTACGCGTTTTATATGAACGCATACTTTATAGACTATTTATCGCGTAATTACGGATGGAATGTGCTTGAGTACCGACGAAAATATAGATGACGATGCGTCGAATCGACTCTGTAAAAATAACTCCATCGAGCAGATAACATATGGCAAGAGGGAGATACGCAACCATGATATTTGCGTTTTATTATTGTTGGCCGTCTCTTTGTAGTATTTTCTGCACGCAATAAAACACACGGATACAATTGGCTTGAATAAACTAACACTTGCTGAGAGAAAATTACGTAAATCCATTTTTTGATGAAACCTTTTCGTGTAGTTTTTACAAATAATAGTGAGATTTGTTAATAGTTAGATGATAGATGTTATGCGAATTTAACCCTTCAGCACTACCCCAAAATTTTCGATCATTGTTTACATTCTGGGACGTTGAGGGAAACAACATGTGTTTTTTATGGGGACTACTGTTTTCCGGACTACATAAAAGTCTGAAAAAATTCCTGTACACTTGTGAAACTTTTAACAATAAGTTTTTACTGTAATAAAAATTGAATTTTATTTATTTTTTACATATTAATCTGAATAAGATTTTTGAGAAAATGTAATGTCGATCTTAAAAGGCATAAAGTGGTGTGGAAGGTTAAAATCGAAGAGATAAGATATAAATGTTGTTTTTCAGATTTTCAAAGTGTCTGAAGATTCTAAAATACCCCAGATTGACGTTTCGTTTATTTAATAAGGATCGCTGTGTAAGTTCTACTGTATTAGTATCTGTATCTTAACAATAGAAATTTCATCTATTTAACTGAGAATTATCGCATAAGGATTATTCCTATAATTTAAATTAAATTAAAAGTGCAAGGTTTAATTTATCTTCCGTCTGTGTCTTTTTTGGTATAAATGAAATTTCATCCTTATTTTTGCTCAAATTTCCATTTTTATTGAATAACATTTGAGTTTAAAAAACTATTTAGTAATATAATGGAGATTTTGAAAAATAATTCTGAATTTTTTCACAATTTTTGAAAGTGTAAAACAATAAAAAAAGCAGACTAAACAAGAAAGACCCAATTGCAGAAGGAAGGAGTAAAAATATGATTGCAGTGGAGGGTTAAAGTTGTTGCCGAATTGATTTGTCTTTTCGAGTCAGTATCACAAACAGAAAGGATGAGAGAGGCAAAGAGAGAGATAGGAGGGGGGAGAGAGAGAGAGAGAGAGAGAGAGAGAGAGAGAGAGAGAGAGAGAGATCTTACCTTACAAGATATTGATATTAACTACTAATCGTTTTACGTAATCAGCAAATGCGCGCTCGCCGTAAAGTCGAGAACAAGCTTCGCCATGCCACGCTAATCTTCCAGATTATCGGACATGCTCATGGTAATTAAGTATGTATTACGGTTGCACGGTGTATACATACACACAAGTGTGCACGCGTAGTCGCGTACATATATATAGCTGCACAATATATTAATTCATCGCACACACGTGTCCGCAAGAGCGTATACGACCGCTACTAATGCTGGCATAATGAAACGCATCGTTGCACCGTTGGTTGCGCCGCGTTCCTTCGCGTTATGTCTCGTTGATTTACGACCTGTCCATTGAGAATCTGAGAATTTCCAGGCACGAAGCGCGATTTCGTGTGTTTAGTCACTTCGCGTAGAGATCCGCGATGTACAGCCCACGTTACAACGTACGTAAGTGTGTACACGATAATACAGGGTGGCCATAAATTCACGCAGGCGCACTGCGCCGCTGAGATTCTTCGTGCATGGCAATTTACTTCCTCCTTTTCCTCCAATCGCGTAATATATTATGCAGTACTGCAGCCGGAAAGGAAGACTTTGTAACGTAATTACAGTAAGACTCACAGTTCTCAATTATCTCGATTTAATACTGTCAGAGTTAAAATAATAACACGACTTTTATAACTCATCAACGGCAAAGTTTGCAAGTCAAGCTCCTACCGGCAATTATTATACACGATAGTGACATTATCATAAAATAACCACTTGATGTTGCAGCCAAGCTAATTTCAATGTAAACGATATGCGGCCTGAATTAATATTTGAGTTCCGCACCTCTGATTTAGCGCAACAACGTTATGCGCTCAACTATATTCATCAAAATTGCCGAGAATGCTTCGCTAGAATGCTTATAATTATGCTATAATTAATGGAAACTGATATGAAGCGTAGTTTATTATAGATATTGACGTAACACTGCACTACGTGACATGCTGCGATATCATATGATGTGGCTAATTGTTTAGATTAATTAGAACGCTGATGCATAGTTTGGCCCGCGGAGTTATGAGGGCATATATCCGGTGAATATGTATTACTCTGTAGTACTCTATAGCGTTAGTTACATCTTCTCGATTATAACACGGACCTATGACAATGACGTAGTAAACAGTATTACCTTATCTTAAATTATTATCGATGAGATGAACTCGTAATAAATTAAACATTACTAAGCGCATGAGATTATATTGTCAAAGTAGAATACATTGCTAAATGCACATAATAATATATGTTATTTTTTCTGCTGCATTACATGAATTAATTTCTAAATTATATTATTACACGCGACACATGCATGCATTTTGTGATATATTATCCTGAAAATATGTTGCGTTTTTGCTACTTATAGACTAACAAAGCCTTTTAATATGTTATAAATATAGTGAAACAATATTAAATAAAAAAATAAGATGAAACTTCTATTCATTCGCGGTTTAATGATTTTAGTACAAGGAACTTATTTTCCTGTTGTTGATTAATAGCTGTAATAGCTGTAATTTGGTTTCACAAATCTTGTTCATTCAGTGGTATAAAACTATCTTCTATCTGTTCTCTTGTACTTTCTCTGTAGGTCGAAATCAGCGGGATTGCCTAGCCGCCGTGTTCGTAAAATGCGCATCGCGATTACGATAAGTTTTCTCTCGATGGCGTTTCGCTCCCGTGAACACGATGCTCCTTCTAGTAATTATCGGCCCCCGTACTCTACGAGGACTGATTTAATAAAAGTTCGTCCTCCGTTTCGCATCGACGCCTACCTATGCGGAGATGGGAAGTCCCTTAAGGAGCCTGTCGAGTCTTAAGTCGAATTTACATGGTTTATCTTCGACAGTTGCCTGTTGAAAGAATACTTTATGTAAATGTTGTTTTAAAGCAAAAAGATGAAAGAAGAAAAAAAGAGTCAATTTAAAATTCGTAAGAAGAATAAACACATAAAAGAAATAAGTAACTGGAGCGATATGATTTAAAAAAAATAATATAATTTCATAAAATTAGGACATAAAAATTAGTACTGTATGAAAAGGACGATTTTGTTGAAATATCTAAACATTTAAGTGCCGAAAACAATTTTGTTAGATCTTTAAAATAATCATGTAAAAAATTCAAGCGTGATGAGCAATGCTGCAAAAAGTTTTAATATTCTAACAGCTGCCTGTTTGATGAGCGTCCTACATAATTATTTTGATAATGTAAGAAAATTATTTTCTGTGCTATTATTATTTTCTAGCTAAATTTTTAGATACTTTAGCAAAACCATTCTTTCTGTGTGCAGAGGATTTTTATACGAAAAGAACTTTTATTGAAGTCTATCTAAAAATTTAGTTAAATATAGATCTACAATTTTATTGGACTATCAAAATACTTATGTAGGACGCTCAAGCTGGTTGTTAGAATGTCAAGATTTTTTGCAGCATTATGCATCATGCCTGACTTTCCTACGTAATTATTTTGATGGTTCAACAAAATTATTTTCAAATCTGTATCTCTGCATATAGCTAAATTTTTTGACATTTCAGCAAAATCATTCTTTTTGTACTCGGAGAAAAATATGCAGTAATATGAATTAGAATTTTAATAAATAAATTTTATGGAATTGACAGGTTTATATAGAAACACTTATGTAAAATTTATCTATTTTTCTGATAAAACAAGCGATCATGTAGCCACACTGTAAAATACTTTTTACATTTTTTAAGATAAATATATAAATTACATCTCAGTAGAATTTACTTTATCGTCGAGTATTTTTGGCGTTGATAAAATTTACTTTACTGCTTGGTAAAAAATACAAATGTGTAAAATATTGAAAGTTCGTGCTTATAGTTTTGAAAATATTATGATTTACATTACATAAAATCATCATTTAAATGGATTTACAATTGGAGTATACTTTTTACCTCACATCTCCGATATTTTTATTTTTAGGCAAATAAAGTTTGTCATAAGTTTGGCAAAAATAGCCAGAATAATTTTTACTAGTCTTGTAAGTCCAAATTACTGATTTTTCTCCGTGCATTTTGTAAAACAAAAATTCAAATTGCACGAGTATCTTATAGTTATTTCAAACTTGATTTTTTATTAAGATACGACATTCATTATTTTCATTCACTTTAAATGATTATATGATGTGATCGTTAAAGGTGCATCGTACAGATTCTGATAGAACGAAATCTCATTAATCCGATACATTTATTTTGGCCGATTTGGACGAGATAATCATCAAGATCGAGTCGTGCAAATTCGCTTTTAGCTTGGTTTCATTTTTTCATTAAACTAAGTGACTCCCTCCTTCTCTTCCCCTCTCTCTCTCTCTCTCTCTCTCTCTCTCTCTCTCTCTCTCTCTCTCTTCTGGCGTGCGATAAACTCGCCGCGCGGCAATCCCTTTAAGTGCTCGATTCGATCCATCGCAATGGCTCTTACGTCGCCTCGACATCAAGAATGGCGCGTTATGAAAAAACGATTGAGCTAGGAGCCTAATAAATCAAGAGCCTTCTTTGCGCTGATAATTCCTTTTGTTTTAATTTTACATCATTTTTTTTTAATCGGTCACAATTGTTTTTTCTTTTTAATTCGAGCTCTCTCGTTCTCTCGTGCGGTTCTTATATAAATTTATTCAAAAGATATCGGTATAACATATTGGTAATATATTCACAGCCATATAATGGCATTAAAGCGCGCAACGATGTTTATTTCAACAATTTTTAATGGAGACACTCGGAATGGAAACGGTATATATCTAGCAGTAAGGTAATGGAACTATGTAAATCTTTTCGATTTACGAATCTTTTTTTTTACTTAAAATGATGTAAGGTGTAAATTTTTATTTCGAACTTGTCAAGATACATATAATATGTTTATCTGCTTTATATAATTTATTTTTTTTAATGTATTCGGACTATATATTTTATTGATGTAAAAACCAAAATAAATTTTGGGTGATAAGGAAAAGCTTGCATTCTTATTTTTTTTTTACATAACTTAAAACAGCATTTTACCCTCCGCGGCTCGCAATTGCTCGTGATAGTATACCACGGACATGCTCGGAAGGCCAGCGAGATAGGCGTGAGTTATGCGTGCACGCATACCTTCGCGCTGATACGCGCGCATACAACGCGCACATATATCACACGGACGGTATTATATCAGAATTAATCCGTGCTCTCGTCGTTTTCCTGCCCAAAGAATCTGTACGTAAAATTGCATATTTTTAAAAATTGTATATATTTATCAAATACAATCTGTGTATTCATTTCGCGTTGTACTCTCCACGTGTGCATGCGAGTTTCATCTATTTATTTACTTTCTAAATGAACACAATGTTATTACAGAGAAAAAAATTTTGCAAAAATATTGACATTAAAAAAAAATTCCAGCTATTTATAATCTACAATAAATTTTTACATCTGTTATATGCGTATTGAACGAAGCGCTCTAACTTGTTCATCAATATTTATAACTTTACGGCTTTCCGCAAATTTCGCATAGGTATTTATAATTCCATGTCTCTAACCGCACGCTGCATATTTATAGTTACGTATTCCAGGCCATATATTGATTTGGATAATTAAAGTCATTGCTGAATTCAGTCACAGTCGGCGTGATATAAATGTCACTTGTTTAACATTTCACCAATAGAAAATAACTTTTTTAGCGCAAGCTTGTATAAATAATTTGGTTGATAAAAATCAATGATAAAAATTCATCGTTTATTGATTCGATACAATGATAACAAGGTTTGATAATACGGAAAGATAACATATATACATAGACAGACAGAGATAAAGAATGAGTGAGTGAGTGAGTGAGTGAGAAAGAGAGAGAGAGAGAGAGAGAGAATTTTTTATAAATATTATATCGCGCAATATGTGGATATATGTATACGAATTAGGATTTCCTTTATATTATTTGCAATGTCTATGAATCCATTTATAATCTCTATATATTTATAATCTGGCATCTCGAATTAAATGCGATTGTATTAATCAGATCTTCTACATATTAAGTTAATTTTATCTCGTACAAAATGTTAAATTCATAGTGTCAAATTATACTCAATTTGGGTTAGTTTTAATCAATTTTATAGGTCACCTACTTTTATTCACATGTCGTTGATTAAAACAACAAAGTTAAACAATTTAATTCAAGTCACGAATGTGTTTGATTCAAATCCAGTTTATTACTAAGCATGCATCTGCTAATATGGACATTATTTACTTTGAAACTGAAATGAAATGAAATGAAATGAAATGATTTATAGTTTAATATACAAAAGTTAAAAAAACAAAGTGTTATTTAACTCAAGGAATTAGATTACCTTTTCTTTTTTGACCTAATAGCAAAAATGCAATGAGTATATTTTTTTTAGCCACAAAAGTGAAAAGGAAACGAATCTTCTAACACAAAATCCTACAAGTAATTAAATTAAAAGATTGCTGATAAAGATCCTTCCGCTTTATCGGCGCGCGACAAAAGAGACCCTGATAAAGAACAAAAAGATTTTCTCTTTGATGGGACGATATTATCGCTCCCATTAGCGCGCGCGCATTAATATAGGCACAAAAGCGCTCGCGGAGAGCAATGCGATTCCGATTAATTAAGTTGATTAACGATAAACGCAGACGGGATGAGCAGACCGGAAGTGACAAGTGCGTATGTACGCCCGTCCCGATATAATCGACCATTGTCGGCGACATAACGATGTCGAGTGAACTGAAACGGTTCCAGCACCGAGTAATTAGCGTTTCTCATCGTCATTGTCGCCGCTGTGCTCATCACCGTCGGTATCGTCATCGACGGCGTCGAAAGGTATCTATCGTTTAACGAGGCATTAAAACGCTGAAAGCGTTTCGGAGCGACGCCAACGTTCTGGGAAAGGATATATCCTGATCGCGACATTACTCGCGTCGTCAACTTTCGTATATATATTTCCGGCTAGAATGTTTGCTGTAGATGGAAAATTTGTGTTAAATTTAACACAGTTCATGTGTTCCGAACGGTCTACTCAAATTTTTGTGTTACTTTAACACAAAATGAATATGTGTTAGGAACATAAATATTATGTAAGAAATTAACACAAAAACGTAACATGATATAATTTGTAAGCAGTCATATTCGTTCATCAAAATTAATATTTATAATGAAATGAAAGTGTTTCCTATTTTTTGTTGAATAGTATGCTAACTTGTGTTTCATTAAATTTAACATTTAATATATTAAATTAATACATTTTATCCATTTATTTCAGAATTTATGTTTCAGAAAACATTAATTCGATATTATTTGTTCACTTACTCATAAATTGTGTTATTTTAACTTTATAAAAAATGTTGGACATTAATTTAACACAGAATATTTGAATAACAATTACTTTATGTTAAATTAACACTCAGATATTAAAAATTCAACACAAAATTTTAATAAGGATTTAATAGATTGTTTTTAACACGAATACAATTGTCTTTTACTATTTAAACGTGGAAAATAGATACCGTCATTATAATAACGAGCTTTGAAACAATTCTTTTCTCATTCATTTTAAAGATGTTACACTGATTTATAAGAGTAAAATTGAAATTTTTATTTGTTATGTTGATTTGTTTCTTGTTTAAATGTAAATACAAAGCAAATCGATAACAATTATAATAAATATAATTATAAAATACATAAAAATTTCAATTTTATTTTATTAGTTCACAATAGTAAATAATAAAGAATATTGTCAGCAATCACATACATTTTTTTTTATACGAAGTACAATGTTTAGTTACGAAGATACTTGATTTATTCATGTAATATTTTTCACAGAATTCTTTCATGTAGATTAAAAATTTGGAAAAAACATTACTAGGAAACAGTATTGTTTTTCTAATCGCATAATGAGATACATGTTAAATAGGTTTGTAATCAGATATTAAAAGTAATGCGCTGTACGCTTGAAAATATCTTTTCATGGTCTATTTCATGCTCGACTATAGCGGTATTATTCTCTGTAACTTTATGTTGTACGGACAGATTGAAATTTACTCGCGACATGGATGAGTAAATGTAGCTTCAAAATCGATATTGCTTGCGGTATTTTGAATGAACCGACGATGTTATGATGGGAATCGCGTTGAACTGCAAAGTATACGATAGACTATATAAAGTCGCGTCTACGTGACCCGTCTACATATCATGTGCATCATATTTACTATGTAAAAGACATACGACGATAGATAATTTATCGTGACTACTTTATCATGACATGCATATAATATGTATACATTACATTAGACTTATTTAGATTACATTAAAATAATTTGCAATGAAAGAAAATAAGCATTGTCAGCTCAAACTTGCACAAAGGATCAAGATAATATCATAATTGATTTTATCGAACTGTAAATAATCGACTTATGCGGTTATATTATTGATATTAAGATATTAAGGTATTTTCTTAATCGATTGATATGTAAGTTACGAAACATGTCATTCTTCGAAAGGAATAATTTCGCGTTTGATAAAGATATCACTGTCGTGTTTCAACTTTTTGTGCTGGACACCCTGTATATCGTCGATCTTTACGCCGGTGCTGACACGTTTAGCAATGATGGAGCGATTGTATTGTACTCGTGACCATGATGAAATCACGTTCTTTTCCTATCTTTTTTCGCGTAATTGGGTATCATTCGTTACGGGCAACATATCCCCACCTCTTTTGTCAAGTAATGCGGTGAATGTTTTGGAGTACGTATAAGCGATTACGACAGCTCTAAGACGGATGCGTGAATTATTGCGTTTTACCACTTTGATCTCGTGCGTGATTGAAGGAACTTTCCAATGGAACAATGATAGGCCTCTTAAGCGAATTGGTATAGTATATTCAGTTAATATAATAAAGTACAAATACGCTGCTGAAACCCAGAATATATACAGTATCATTCATAAATTCCATAACACTTGCGATTTTCTTATATTTTACAAAAACTTAAATATATTTCGAAAAAATCGTAGAGAAGTTTTTAAAAATGCATTTTAAATAGGAAAAATAAAATATCTTTTTTTAAACTAACGTTTAAACTTTATTTTTGTGATATTTTGTTCCTATTACATAAAACTGAAAATTGGTATTCTTTCAATATTTTTTAGAAGGTGGTGTACCTAAAATATCTTTAGATTATATTTAAAAAATAAATATTTTAAAGACTTTTTGTTTTTAAATGTTTTTTAAAAAAATTGGTACGATGATTTTTCACAAATATCAAATTTTTATTGTATAAAAACTTATTTTTTCTAAAATGTTTTTTAACATGTTGAACTAAAAAGTTTACGGAAAAAAGACAAAAGAAAAAATATTTGTTAATACTTTATATTATATAATTTTTTCAAAATTTTTTTCAAAATTTTTTAAAAACATTTTTCGACTGATTGACGTTTTTTTTTCATTGAGTTATCTAAATTTTTATAAAATCCGATTGCAAACGTTTCCAAATTTATGAATGGCAATATCGTTACATCATATTTCTATTGTATAAAAATTGTACACAGTTAAATAATTATTATATAAATAAAATTATATTTAAAG
>NW_017259375.1:1963595-1968552 GCF_001594045.1 Atta colombica
TGATGTTATAAATAATAAAATATAATACAATTATATTTAAATTAAGATGCGAGATTTTAATAATGACTATTTGTGATTCTCAAATTGCACAATATTAAAATTATATTACATAGATTCTATATATGGGTTAAATGTAGATTAAGAATATACTTAAGAGTAACTCGAACAATAAATTTTAATAAATTTTCGAAATCCATAAGCATGCAGAAATATATTAAAGGCAATTTTTTACTGCTCAATTGCAATTTGCTTGAAATATGATGGCAAATTTATCGAAAAACTATAACCATCAATTCTTAATATGAAATGAGAATCGATAGTTTCAACGTGGAGCTTCTATACTTATTTCTGTGCATAACCGCATGTCCACGATTATATTGTTTATCGTATGCAGCAGACTTTGCCCGCGGCGCTAATTGTCGGCAAATTATGCGACGGTAATAATTATGAACTGCCCCGATAACAGTACCGAAGTTTGATAATTACGAGTGTGTTTAATGCCCCCGAAGATCCGCTCGCTCGCCCGCTCGGTCTGATCAATTATCCCAGAATTCAATTATGTCGAAAAAAGCAAGCTACTGACTCTCGCGTTCGTGCAGCGTAATTACGCGGTTGCATCCGCGCGGTTTTTGCGCGATCCCGCGATATCTCGCATCGGTTGTGCCGCATAAAGTATGCTTTATGTAACCTTCCATTATGAACGTCTCAAATTTGAGACGCATCGTAGAGCTACATCTAAAAATATCTAAGTTTAAGACATTGACACATTTATATTTGCAGCATAACGTATTTCAACATCTTGTTAAAAATTAACTTTTAAATTAATCAAATAATTAATAAGAAATAATAAAGACTATTAACAGTTAAAACAACTAATAAAGCAATTAAATCTATAGTGTCAAATTTAATCTAACGTGAGTCGCTACTGCTTCTACTAAATATCGTTATTTTTTATCAAAACGACAGTTAAATTTGACACTATATTGTGTCAATTTGACACTATATAATGTTAAATTGACACTGTATAATGTCAAATATAATCATTGTTTTAATATAAAATAACGATATATTTAGTAGGAGCAGTGGCGACTCACGTTAGGTTAGGTTAAATCTATAGTAACACTATAGATTTAACAGTATAATAAGAGTAAAATATGATAATTCGTGCACAATATTAATGTATCACATATAAATGTAATATACATATACGATAAAAATTACATGTTTTGCGATGTAACTCATTTTTGTGAGTCAGACCGACGCGATGATAAAATACATTGATAATTATTTTTCTATTATTGTTATTAAAATATATGGAGATATAAAAAGATATTATTTACATAAGTAATAGGAACAACTTCAACGCGCCATTTTCTTTGTCTTTCTATCAATCGACAGCTATGTCACAGTATCTATATTTGATCTCCATACAACACTCATGCAAATGCCAGTCGGATGAGTGTTTGCTGCTGCGTACAATGGCAATGCCAATAATTACGACGTGACGCGTATGATACCATGTATAATTGGACGAAGCGATAGCCACCGGTAAATACTGACACTGTTGCGAAACGACTACACAGTCATAATTTGTGATATATGCCACGACGTGATATATGCCAATGTAAATTGCAAATATCTTACAAGTCGCTCGTGCGGACATTGAATATGTTCATGTATGAGGTGCCCTAGAAATCGTGCATTATTTTCAGAAATCATAAACATGCTTGTTTTGTAATGAACTTTTAAATTATTTAGTGCGTTACGACATATAGCTATTTCATACATATACATAATTTCTTAAGATATTTCCATTTCCATGTGAAATTTTTATAAAATCACAATTTTACGTGCTTCTATTTCGGTTGATTGACATAAATGATGTATTTCTGATAAAAGGACTAAAATGAACCAAATGTTTAACATAAAAAATGTACAGCGGTTATAAATGCGGGACAAGAAAATCGCAGTCATGTTTTTCACGCGGGGGGGTCATATTGCGAATGTAAGGGTCATGATGCATCGAGAAAGAGTCTTAATGCCTGGCGTTACTGCACCGAGAGCACGAAGAGCATTCACGGAACAGCATTATACCGGCAATGCAATTTGCCCGAGACGCGACGTACCACTTTTTTCCTTTTCTTTTTCTTTTTTGCTTCTTTCGCTTCTATTTATTCTTCACGAAGGCATCTCACGCCGTCGTGAGATCGACCGCATCTTGCGCACGCTCCTACCTATAAAAATTTCATTTGCCTGCCATACGCCATTATATCGATACTTGTTTATTACATTTTTTCCCCAGATATACGCTCTGTTTTCTTTTTTATACCAACGCTTATGCAAATGTTAACGGATAATAGTGTTTATCGCAAATGATTTATCTCAATTCTGATGTATATATATATTTTTTTAATCAACAACATTTCGAGTACTTTATTAATCTCAACTCTCTGTTATCGATAAAATTAATTGACTCACGCATGTTTACGCATATAATTTTATATGTCCTAGATCGTAACCGTTGCTAGATATAGATATAGATACATAAAAAATTAATTATCGCTAAGCGAACTTGATCCAATTGGTTCAAGGATGAGCGTGATTTGTTAAGCAATGATGATCGTTATCATGTAATCACATAGCTCATTATTATGCTACATATGTTTGTTTGATATTTAAATTATTCGAATCTCTCACATTGCCAATCCAAGTGTGTAATAAGTGTTTTTCGTATGTACGTGTGTGATTAAATTTTTCGTGTAAAAATAACATACTATTATACATGTGCAAATCCGTTGTTTGTATGCAGAGTATCATGTGTTATTTTTTACACGGAACATTCAAATCGTAAGGTATATGAAGACACTTACACTTATTACACATTTGGATTTACAATGTAGATGCAGTTACGTAGATTTGTTAAAACTGGACAATATGATTCAATAATTGAAGCTTGGAAATTAAAAAGATTAAAATATCTTTATTATTATTCTACAATAAGCAAAAAATATCAAGGATATTTTTAATAAAAAAATCTTATGTGTAGAAAATAAATATTAATTAGCGATTTTATACACTAAATATATTCTGTTCTACTTAACATAAACAGCTTTGAGTGTATTTCTGATTTTAGCTTCTAAAAGAATATTTTTTGAGCGTTCAAACAATATAATTTTTAATTTTCACTTATTTTTAAGAGATACATTTTTTATAATTAATATATTTTTTTTATATGCATATAGTTTTGAGAAATTACAATTTATTCTTTATGAATTGTTAATTCCTCAGCAAGAAATAAAAATTAGATATCGAATCGATGGCAAATCAGTGTCAAAATCATTGTATCGATATTGATTCGACATTAATTCGACGAGCCATTTCTCGCTCTCATAATGTTAACTTTTTAAAAATAAAGTTTTTTATTAAACAGCCATTTTTTTTATACGAATACTTTTTGCGCTCACTGTGCACATATTTATTTGATATTTAAATCATTCGAATCTCTTATGCAAATCCAAGTGTGTAGTGTTTTTCATATACGTGCGATTGAATTTTTTGTTAAAAAATAATACTATACCTGTGTGAAAATCCATTTTTATATGCAGTATAATGTGTTATTTTTGCACGGAAATTTTAATTACATATATAAAGACACTTATTACATTTATTACACGCTTGGATTTACAACGTAGTTACACGTTTAGATTTAATAAATAAGTGGAAAATATAAATGAATAACTGAAACTTGGAAATTGAAGAGATTAAAATATCTTTACAGATATTTTACAAGTTTACGGTATAATATATTACAAAGTAATTTATCACAAACGGTTTATCATGCTGCTGGTTTGGGAGGGAGACATATGAATTTCGCACGCGATAAACACACACGACTAAATGAAGCCGGATATTCGTTCCGGGAAGTTTTCTCTCGTTACACGCTCGGCGATAGCGAGAAGAAACAATTACCGAAGATCGCTCAGTCTTAATTAACGTTTTCAATACATACATTATTATAATCAGCAATTGATTAAATACGGGATTAATTTTAAATGCTCGGTCATGAAGCAGTCGATTGACGATAACCTCGTGGCCGATAAAAGAAGACGCTTTTCTCCCTGTTTTCGATGAAATTATTATTGTCGTTATTTATTAGCGATACTATCGATAATTAATTTCAGAAAATAAAAGCCTCTAGACATTTAATGTCTAAATGTTGATCTTAAATGAAAAATAAAAGATAAATTTTTATTTTCTATTTCATAATTTTATAATGATACATTTTGAATTTAAGAGTGTGTTCTTAAAATTAATTTTGAAAAGAATGTAGTTTCTAAAAAATTACAACATATTGATTGTATCTCTCTCGTTTTACATAAGTTTCATACATCAGTCATTGTCGTGAGAAGAAAGCAAATGGAAAATCGGTTCGCGCGAACGAATTAATACTCGATATGTATTATATTCGCTTGGATGAATACGCCGTTTGGAATTAAATGCGAAAAATTTCCGAGCATCTCCTTCTCATTGCTCTTGAAATGGAAATGCGACCCAATATAGGGAGAGGTCCGATCTATACTTAGCGATCTCCTGACTCGGGCAAATCTACAAGTGAGGTCGGGGGATCCGTTATATATTTCGATCTCTGCCGAGATTACACCAAGTGTCGTCCTCCTTGAATGCTCATCTCGTCGCTCTTTCAATGGTAGATTTGTTGTTTGCACTCCAAGATAAAATTAAAATCTTTTGCGAATTTTTTTTTAACGGAAATTAATTTGTTTCATTAATAATTTTATATATCGCTGAAAAAATTTTTTTGAAAAATTTTTTCCGAAGGTTAGTATTCATTTTATATACAATTTTACATATTGAAGAAAATATAAAGATGAGGAAATTATGTTTTTATTTGGTATTAAAAAATATCATATTTTATAAAATAATTTAATGTATATATATA
>NW_017259375.1:1968652-1976966 GCF_001594045.1 Atta colombica
AGACTTTTTTAATAATTTCTGTTTATTTTATTGCTTAACTTTTTTACTGACAAAGATGTATATATTTGCTTAATATTTTTTTAATGTCTGGACGTTTCGATTGAAAATAAATGTATTACAGTATATTTATTTTGATGAAAGTTATAAGTTGTATTGAGTATGATATACACGTTGTGTCGCAAAACTGCAATAAGATGGTAATAATATACCAATGAAGGATTAAAATTATTCGGAGAAAACATTACATAAAAATATCAATAAGTTATATGTGTAGAAAATTACAGAGAGAAGAAGAATTACGTAATAGATTTTCTGTTTCTTTTTTTCATGTTTCGTATAGTTAAATGAAAGTGACCTGAATTGAAAGAAGTCAATAAGCTGAAATATATAAAAACTTTTTACTTTCCGAGAATTCTCGAATATTTTTACTTCTTGCATGCAATCTTTATCCTTTAATTATCGCTAGAATGGAAAAAGATAAATACGACTAAATAGCCGTGTATATATAGATTCCTTTTTCATATTTTCGTATTTCCGCTGCCCTTTATTTACCCGATATAATTCTTGCATTTTCAAAAGGAAATTTTGACGACTCCTAAACCTCTGCAGCAATCGCTTAAGGCCTCGAGGAGGCCCCTCCCTAAACCCTTGGTCGAAACGTCAGCCAAGGGTCGTTGGTGGCGGTGGCCACAGCTTTCGAAGCAGCGGAGCGAACGTTTTCTCTAATTCAATTTGAAAAGCCTTCCTGGAGCGCTTCCAAAAGACATCCCGTATTCATGCCGGCAGAATGGCACTCGTAACTCATAACGGTACAGTTGCGATTTCCGTACGTACCGTCGCGCCACTCGTCATGTTCCACTCGTAAAAGGTTCGGCACCACGTTCGATGCGATACGTTTTTATGAACGGTACGAAGATTATCGTGTATTATTTTGCATTCGCGGATGGGCGGGAAGAGGGCGGATCGAGCATTAATATTAATCTGGCGATGGGAGAATGGCTTCGTGTGTGTTTAATACGCTGATGTCAAATGAGACTGGGAACAGTGTAGTAAAGCAGTTTATATCTTGTGTTTATTACTCTTATTATCCTGGAACTTAATTCGACACATTGCATTTTAGGAATTGTAGCTGAAATATATTCTCTCTCTCTCTCTCTCTCTCTCTCTCTCTGCGTGTGTGTGTGTGTGTGTGTGTGTGTGTGTGTTAATGCTAATCACGATGGCATAAGATAATTCGTTCTGAAAATTTTTTCTTGACACACTCTTGCAATATTCGAGCACTTCAATATCGCTATTTAAAAAAATCGACCATAAAAAGATTAAAGTCTTTCTATAGATATATCTGGTGACATTTATAATACTTTTAAATTTATAATCGTTCACTGAATTGCACGTTTTGAATCCTATGAACTAATGGATATATATTTTTATACTTTTATTTTATTTTTTCTTCTTCGCGAACGTTTTACATATTATTCTTTTATATCATGTTCATCGAGAAAATGCGATCAGAGAGAACCATATTTTGCGAACTTTAATGTGAATTTTATCTTTCCAAGCAATTTAAAGTTAATCGTGCATTCATTCTGATATGACAGAAATGACACTCCGCTCTTAATAACATCGAATATTTAAATCTTTGCATGGAAAATATAATATATCGATGAAATATAAATGAAACAATTAAAATTTAATCATTCGAATTGATTGAATATACATATGATCAATTTTAATTAAAGAGTTAAGATTATTGTTTTTAACATTATACATTTAATATTATACATTTATATGCTTTGTTAATAGATTAAGTTGGTCTAAGCGAACGCGAATAAATACGAATGAAGAATTTGCTTCAGTGAGTTCAGTGGCATTGTTCGGTCTCGCTTGTGATCCTTGAATCCGACTTTAAAAAATTCTATAAATATAATTTACTTAATATTGAGATTATATAATAAGAAATATTCTAAATTCAAACTGAAAGATATCTATTGTAATTCATATGTATCTATATTTGAGAAAATGATTTAATTTTGTGTAGAAAATACTAAATTTTAATAAATATTTATTTGAACAATTTTTTAAGTTAATATTTATTAAAAAATATAAACATGTATTTATTTGATACAAAAAGTATTTATTTGAATTAACTTTTTTATTGAGTTAGGTACTGTAAATCAATGTTTACTTACAATTAGTATTATTTAAAGAAATATGTATTAAGATTTAATAAATTTCTTTTTTAATGTATATAATATAAGTATATATAAAATATTATTTATACATAAATATATGCTTTAATTATATAAAAATGTTTAAACAACAGCGTTATATTTGGTGTTCTTTACTGTTTTTTTCTGCACAAGTTGCACAGAAACGCTGTTGAAATATACTTTATACTTTTCAACATTTATATCTTTCTTGCTTAAAAATTATTCCATTCTTTTTAATTATTATTTTTGTAATACACTGTCACGCATATATTCTGTAGTCATAACATAGAGATATCTACATTTTTTATTTAAAGCACACGAAATCCTCGAAAGGATTAGCGAGTAACGGGTTCATTCTACAGCGATGTTCACGAACCAAGACTTGCCGCGCGTTCTCATACTTTCGTGCCCGGCTGTACCGCGGACGAGAGGAGAACCACGGAAGGGCATCCGACGTGAAACGAATTGTCCTGCGTCGCGGAACGTCGACGCGTTCCAACCGGCCGGCACGAAGCGGTGGATACGCGTCGCGACGCGGTCGTCCGCGTTCTCCGGCGTCGGGCCGATCGCTCAGCTGGTCGCGACGTGTTCCTGTCGCGCGGACAACGTTCAACGGCTATGCTATCATAGAGAATCGTTGGCCAATATTTTCCCCGGGTCGTCGGGAACGCCGGGTCTACGGGCGAGCACAAAATGGCCGCCGGCAGGAACGATCGACCGTGCGTGAGCACAAGTGAGCGGGAAAATCTTGTTTCTCCCTTTCTCCATTTCTCTCAAGTTGATGCATGTATAGGTACACACATACACACGCGACGTGTGCACGAAATTTCTCTCTCTCTCTCTCTCTCTCTCTCTCTCTCTCTCTCTCTCTCTGTGTTATAACTCATCGATTATGCACATCAATAATGAGATTGTATTTCACCGTTAATTAACTCCAACTATATACCGTTTAGATTTATAATATTAGTTTTTCATTATATACACATATATATAGTATTTCAACATTTGATGGACAAATAAGCGATTCATCTCTTTCTTTCTTTTCTCGTAACCCATACTAGTCTTTACTCGCATTAACTCACCACGTCTATCGCGCATCTTTTATCTTTCTCAGACTCAACCGATCCTTCTCGAAATCTTTCCTCTTCGACGACGTACATTCCTCTTCTTCTTTCTACAAGATGATGTTGGTTCTTTGTTCCTCTCTTCGCTATAATGTCTTTCCTTACAACAACATCGCTGTCTATTCTTCGTTCGTTCCTAGGTCGCTCTCTGTTTCTCCCTCTACCCCACAGTGTCGCTCTTCGTTTCTCACCCTCGCGGCGAGGGTGCAATCGCGCGTCCTTATCGCGCGCACGTTACACTATAGTGACTGATGTCTGCTCGTGTTGTTCTTTCCTCGACGAGGCATCGCACTCTCCTCGCTGCACTCGCGAGTTCCAGCTCCATTTGGTGCGACGAAGAAAAATACACGCTGTATCTTCGTTGCATTCATCGGTTACAGTATCGTCCTTCTCGTTGCTCTCACGACGTAGGCCTGCAGTATTTTTCGGCTTCTTCGTCGCTCCGACTGTCTCTCTCCGTCGGATATCAAGCGTACCATGGATGTTCCGTCTCGCTCTTCCCAATGAAGAATATCCCATGTGCTATCGCAGTTACTCCTATTATAGACACTAATGCTATTGACTCACTCGCACCACCACTACGATGCGATATGACCCTCTCTATCATCCTCACGCGTCTCCTTTCTCTTTCTTTTGTAACGACGCTTCTCTTTCTACCCAATAAGAAGCATGCTATCATCCTCACTCCTATCACAAGCGCATACGTTATCAGCTTTCCGCTCGTTCTCTTCCTGTCCCCCCCCCCCCTCTGTCTGTTTGTCTGTTTCTCTCTCTCTCTCTCTCTCTCTCTCTCTCTCTCTCTATCTATCCGTCTCTCTCAATTTCCTTCTCTCTGTGAAATGCAGGAGATGGAAATGCGGAGATGGAAAAGCACAATTACAGACGCGACAGCGATGACGATTACTCAGCGACCGCGGGCGATAGTTTGCCTCACGTATTCACGCACGTATGCACGCTCGCACGCATGCATCGCGCCGACGCGATTCAAATATAGGCGTCGGCAATGCTGGCGACACACGCGCGTCGTCGTTGCGGCTTACGTTACGGCCTGCGACGACCGCGCGCACACTAATTGTGCGGCGTACCCGAGCTGAGTTACATTGTCTCTCGTATTATGCATACGCGATATTGTCGGGATCCGCACGAGCAGCCGAAGGCGTATATGCGTATGTGCTGTGCGCCAAACATTCCGAATTCGATATCCGCATTGTGTGGTCCATATCGATCGAATCTCGGAGAAAAGCGCTGCTAACCTGCTTACTATTTGCTTAAAGGCTTATTTAGATTAGATCCCTTTTTAGACCCTCTAATTAGAGTCTGGAATCCTTTAATTAAGAGAGCCGCTTCTGATTGATCCGCCATGTTTTAATTTCTGAAAGAAAGAAAGAGAAAGAAAAATAGATAAGAAGAAGGTAGAACAAAATGAGTCTTCCTCTCTTGCAGATTTTTGTCAAAACTATTACTTAAAAAACGGATTGTGTAGACTCTTATTGGAAGGTTTCTAATTTAGGTTAGAATATATTGTATGTTTCACTCTATCTTAATTAAAGTTAGAGAGTGAAACGATATAAGTTGAGTGAGAAAGTATATATGCAGGAAGAAATAATACATATTTGTTTTTCTCGTAGAATTTTGAAATAAATTACTCGTGTCTATCCGTGTGAAGTTAGCTCCCCAATTTTTGAAAATATTATAATTTTCTGCTTATTCGATTGTTCATCGTTTACACATATAAACATTTCATTTTTCATTTGCATACTTTAAAAAGTTATTAACAATTAAGTTTCGAAGACAGTCGATAGGTAAATAGATATAGATTTGAATATAGTAATTTTTTAATTAAGGATGTGCAAACGAAGAATCGACTAATTTTATAAAATAATTTTATAAATGCAAACAAAAATCTATCGATTGGTGTTAAATTGTTTTTTTTTTAATTCGAGACGATAGCGTATGTTTTACAGCATAAAGCCCTCCAACATTTATTTATTAATAACTTTTAACTGAACGTGTGCAAATGAAAAATCGATTTGTTTTGAAATGTGCAAATGAAAACCTATCGATTTATGCTATTTTGAGTATTATAGTAACTGCGATTTGAATCTATTTACCTGAGTAGACTGTCCTCGAAACTTTAATTGATAATAATTTTTTTATTTTAAAGATATACGACTTGTTTTGAAACGAAAATCTATTGATTGAGACTAAATTAAATCTAATTTACTCGTGTTTGAGTGTAAAATTAGATTTTCAAAATTTTTTTAATAACTTTTTTAACAAAAATGTGCAGATGAAAATTCGAAATGTGCATACATGTACAAATGATAAACAATCGAATGAGGTAACTATTAAAAAATTAATTTTTTTAAAAAAGTTGAGAGACCAACTTTACATGGCTCTCATGGCTACACTCCGTTATCTAATTTAAACAATTTAG
The DNA here is from genome assembly GCF_001594045.1 of Atta colombica. Lineage (NCBI taxonomy): Eukaryota > Metazoa > Arthropoda > Insecta > Hymenoptera > Formicidae > Atta > Atta colombica. The sequence continues at coordinate 1,974,424 of NW_017259375.1, forward strand.
TATATGTTGCAGCATATTCCAAGCTATTTCTTCATCTTATCAGAGATAAAACTCTTTTAGACCAACGTTACTCTCTTTTCATTCACACACAAATATATTTGTCTCAAAAGGAATGCTTTGACGAATCACGATTTTTATTTATCATCTTTTAATGGTCTATTCGTTACATTACTGATGACATCCTTTTTACGACATCTTTCTAATCGATGTTGATAAGACCGATACTTTTGCAACTGCGTCAGTGTTATCCGCGACTCGTAAAAACTGATTAACGACTCGTTCACATTGGATGCGTCTTAATTTAATTCTTCTTCAGGCACGCACGACATCGTAAAGTATTCCACGTGTGACGGGAGCAATGAGATTATCAACCAACCGCGCGACCAAAGCGACTATATCGGATAACACGTGCACATATATTATGTGTACAAAGTGTATTTCGCTTAAACGACAAAGTTCGCACGGCGATACGCCCACTCGTCGGGCACGCGGAAACGTTTTCTCATCGAGTCGATAATTGATTTTGTAAACCGCGAGGAATTTACATCTCATTTGCGCTTTATCGAATCAATAAAATTACGTAGTGCTCGAGAGATCTCTTAGTCGCTCTCTTCTCTTTTTCGTATGATCATTAAATCTACGAGTACATGTCGTCTCTGCAACTTCTTTTGTAGATCTGTTTGTAATAAAACTACAAATAACGTATGTATGCGTATTTGTAAGAAATTGCGGAAAGTGCCAAGATAGAAAATTAGAGGATTCTACAATTTGCTATTGTTAAAAGAAAAAAACATACAAATATGGTTTATCTAAAATTATAAATTATTCGGAAATTTAAAATTTTCATTAATATCAGATTATTAATACTGTAAAGAATGCTTATTACTTGTATTAGCGTTAAAAATGAAATTAAATTGTTAATTTAATAAGTGACATTATTATAATTCTGGTTTTCTCTCTTTGCTCGTGACTGCGTTTTAAAATCGAAAAAATTTTAGTGCGCGGTTTGCAAAATCAGATATGTGTATAAATTCACAAATATTTAACTTCTAAAATCCGTGTTGACCGAATATAGGATTTCTGTTATTTAATTATTCAGAGTCTCATTGGTCCAAATTTGTATCATAATTATGTATTTAAAAATATATTTTTTTATTATATTATGTTTTTATTGAAAAAAATGATATGTTTAGATATCTATGTATAGAAGTTGAAATATAATATAAAAATTGCGTAATATTATCACCGAGAAAATTGGACGTTGACATTTAAATGTAGGACACATTCATGGACTTTTGTAACTAAATATACGGTTTTACCGGCTGTAACCTATTATCGTGCATTCAACGTCCATTCTTCCGTTCGTACATCGCGCGTATCCATGCGTGACAAAGAGATTAATTGACTTTCGTTTGTAAAAGGGTAAAAGCCCACTGACCTGAACAGAATTGTGCGGAAGATGTTACGTAGATAGTTTTATCATATTTACAAAATTTTATAAAAAAATATCAAATCTATATTAAAAATTCTTTATTGCACTATATTCTCTCTAAAATTTTTAGAGTGGAATTTCACTCTTAAAGATTGAAAATTCTTCAAGACTTGACTTAATTTTCATTTTTTTAAAATGAGATTTCACTCCAAAGAATTTAGAAAGTTAGTTTAGCAACTTTTATATAAGACAAAAGAAATGTTGAATCAGATTAACATGTTTATCATTGAATGTGTTTATCTCATTCTTATCTCATTTTCAAAAAGATTATGAAATGCAATTTACAAATGTGTGTACTGCGTGTAGCAAAGTAAATAAAGATCAGAATACTAGCTGTAGAGATAAGAATAGACTTTCATAATCAATATCAAGGTTTTAGTCCTAATGTTTCCGTGCCTAACCTAGTATTGCGCGTGCATTTATGGCGCTTATCGTCACAAAGGGATTTAATTGATTCCCCATGTAAAAAGCTAAAAGCCTGATGCGTAGTTGAACCGGTCGAAATAATTGGTCGAAAAAATTCCAACGTCGAATAAAGGCTTTGACTGTATTTGTAGATTGGGATTCGTTTCGTCATTTTTCGGAGCATCCAAACGCACAGCTACGATTGGAAACGAGAACTTGCACTTTTTTTAATAGAAGGAAATTTTAGAGAAAAAAATTTAACGTATGATGCGTTACTTCAATTTCATATTTCATACCTTTTACTTTACAATATTGCATATAATTGTTTTTTGAATCGATATTCGTCTATATATTATCGCAAGAATTGCTTTTCTAGATGGTATCATTAGCGAAAACTGATACTGAAAAGATGTCAACGTTTTAACATCATTGAATAATAATGTGTCGATGCTCCAACGGGTAAAATCGATATCCTAAATTTCAGCATTCTCACATAAAATTGTTCATTCATGCACGCTATGGAGCGAACGTTCACCGTGCAGAAGTGTGCACGCCAAATATGTGTGTGTGTGTGTGTGTGTGTGTGTGTGTGTGTGTGTGTGTGTGTGTGTGTGTGTGTGTGTGTGTGTGTGTGTGTGTGTGTGTG
>NW_017259375.1:1977066-1978118 GCF_001594045.1 Atta colombica
AGAGAGAGAGCACGTGAAGGCAAACAGGCAGGCAGGCAAGCAGGCAGCTCGAGTCATATTATTGTTCGCCCGCGGGCCGATAGACCGCCAGCAGTCAGTAGTCAAGTCAGGCAGTCACCTGCCTATTAGGGAACTGGGGAGATTCCTGAGTGCCTTGTAGTACGCGCTCCTTGCTACGTTGCTCGCTCGTTCTCCTCTCTCTCTCTCTCTCTCTCTCTCCCTCTTCTTATTTCTCCACCTCTCCTCCCTGGTCTCTCTTCTGATTCCTCTCTCCGCTTCGCTATCACTCCAGCCAGCGTCCGCCGGGAGTACCATACCACCGACATGGTCGTGTCGCGTCGCACGGCACCAGTGTTTCACACGCCATACGGGCTTTGTAGCTGGCGAGCTGTCGCGTGTACTTTACGCCAGACTTGTACATGTGCTCGTTGAGTGCGTGTACGTATGTATGGTACGCACGCACGCCCACGAACGCGAGTTCATGAGTCGAGCTCGTAAAGCGCCGACGATGCGCGGGAGGCGTCGTTGTCAAAGGCGCTCGCTTTATTTACGAGGCAGGAACTCGTTACGTTCATATAGCGTAACACACTTCACCAGCACGCCGGACTCTGAATCGGAGTTGGAGTAAACTGGCGGGATCTCCGTTGCTTTCAGCTCGCATTTCTATACATTTTTCGTGTTGAAAGTGAGGCGAGCATCACTGGAAGCCGCTTTAATTATAATAATGAGTTTTTTTTTTAATTTTATCTTTCCAGGAATATTTCGTATGTTCATTTTGCAGAAGAAAAAAGAAAAAGAGAAATATAGTACAGTTGCTTTGCCGTTCACATGATGACTCGCTCGATTAGCAGAGCGCACGCGGTAACCCATAGGTTAAAATTTTATGAATGCAAATTAGATTATAAATAGATTCATGGATTTCGATATAAATAGGATTATTATTCGCAGTTAAGCATTATGAGTGACGCACAGAATAATGTGATTGTTATTGTTTTTGTTTTCCTATAATTGTCATGTAATTGCATTAGCAGGGTGTATATATATATATATAT
>NW_017259375.1:1978132-1980991 GCF_001594045.1 Atta colombica
TATATATATATATATATATATACACATCACACGTACACAATTTTTTATAATACTACCAACTTTTAACAATTAAATATGCAAGCGTCAACAATATTACCAATTTACGTTGCTATGTTAAATTGATTTCTCAACAAAATATTTAACGGTTTTAGGATGAGTTTTTGTAACAATTCTGATTAACAAGTATGGAAAGTACAATTTTGCTGAAATAAATATTTAATTAGATATAAATCTAAAAATAATTTCGTTGGTCCATCAAAATAATTTTGTAAAACACTGAAACTGATTGCTAGAGTCAAAACTTTTTGCAGCATTGCTCATCATGTTTCGGATTTCTACGTAATTATTTTGATGCAACAAAATTGTTTTCAGATTTACTTATCTAATATTTAAAAAATTTTATGATAGAATATATGTAGCTAAATTTTTAAAACATTGGGTAGCACAAATATAAAATCTGCTTTGAAACTTTGCACGGTGCGCCAATGAAGCAAAGCGTGTCTTGCAAAAATATATGTGTATCTAGCTTTCTTTTGCGCACTTCCGTAGTTATTTATCGTTTCAAATCGTGTGAAAAAAGTATTATTTAAAAAAGTATTATTTAATGAAGAAAACATTTATTTTAACTAATTATATCCGGTTATTCTTCGAGGATGAATATTTCAAAGAAATATTTTTCTTATATCCATATTTTCTCACGCAAATATGGTAAAGATATAATAAATAATGATAAAGATATAATAAAGCGTATATTGTTCTCTTACTTCAAAAATAATATAACTAAAAAAAGGTGATTTTTGAATTATTATCATAAATTATCATTAAAATACCATGAATAAGTTATCATATATAAAATACTATGAATGAGTTAGGTAGAAATACTCTATCCATCATCAAAAGTAAACGCAGTCTGTCCACCAGATCATACTTTTCGTTCTTAAAGTTTTCAGAGAGATAATACCTTTACAATACCTTCTATAAGAGTGACACATTTTGAATTTTTTTTTTTTATATATAAAAAGAAGAGAAATATTTTCTAGAAGAAATTTATTTTAGCTGATCCAGATGAATATAAACTGTTGCTGATATTTCGAATTATATCATTTTTTTAAGAATTATTTGAGATTTTTAATTTTATTTGGTGTCACAGCTCAAAAAATAGTGATTTTTTTTTAAGGTTTTTTATAAAATATGTGAAATGAAATTGACAAAGATAATAAGAGTATATACTCTTTTTCTAAGAGTATATTCTTTTTGCCAATATCATTTGATTAGTAAATAATTTTCTGTTAAATTGAAAAATAGTTTTTTCCCTTTTCTAAAAAATTCTTTTTTTCTCGTGTTATTTTTCAAGTAAGAGAGCGGTATCGTTTTTTAAATCTATATGTATATCATTTCAAGTTTAATTCCGAATTTGCAATCAAACCAAACTTAACATTCTCTGATCTTTAGTTTAAACAGAGGTTTAAACAGAGGAATCTCAAGAGTTTCTACTATCCCTGGATGGGAAACCGAAGTCGCCGCTCGTCCTTGCGGTTAATCGCGCGCACCGATTATGGTTATACGGCCATGTGCATGCACAGCGAACTGTTCAGTCAGCACGAAATCAGGTACGCGACCGCAAAACGCAATCAGCGTCGCTTACGATGTCGTACATACGACGGTTACGAGCGTTGCGTGCATTCGTTACAATTATAAATAATGCCGTGTCGATTCTTGCATTCGTTTTGCATGCAGTAAAGCGAGCCGCAATTAACATAACGCGATCCGGTACGCGGTTCATAATGAATTTGTCGATTGTTGCGCATTTGCTTTATTAATACGTGCCATTAATATTTGTGCGGTGAATCGACTTGCGCGTCGCCACACATTGATTTAATTAATAATGTCGCTCAACAAATTGACGTCATTTTTCGCAAGTGGAATCGATATTAAAATACACGAGCTTTAACCTGATAATTGTAAAAACGGCACCGGTTATCGACTTCGTTTTATTACTTTAAGCTTTTTACGTTATATTACGTTTTATGTCGCAATAGTATATTATCGGTACTTACACCATGTTCTTGAACGCGAATATAACGTTGCAAGCTCGATATTCGGGAGAGTTTCAACATTTCCCATATAGAATCACCAGTTACAATGAAATCAACGCTTAACCAACAGTATGACTGTCAACTGACGACCAAGGTTCTGTCAACCATTATTGAACCATCACTAGCAACTGACTGGCTGAAATGATTGGGCCAGTACTATTTGCCAGTTATCAACTGGGCCAGTACTTAGTCAATACTGAGCCACTAATTTACCAGTTATACCTGAATTATACAATCAGTACTGCTGACCTAATATTGGGCCGATTATAAAACCCTATATAGGTTTTTTCAGCAGGTCAGTGAGTAGAGAAGTGAAAGGGAGGTGAAGGTACTCTCGCAAAAAAATTTACATTCCGCGGAGACATCAGACGCGAGAGTGGGAGCGCGGGACGAAATTGAAATAATAAAAATTGTGGCGTTTACGCAGCGCAATACCATAGGATTTATCGCGACGTTAAAGCGGTGGCATCGATTTTCCCGTATAACATGCCGCGCGAGAGTTTTTCGATGGCGCGCGCGCTTTAACGAGCATGTTTTCGCCCATATACCCGTCGTGAAACGTTACAGCTCGGGTTTTATGGCAAAGCAACACGGTGGTTTTCAAAATGGCCGGGTTCACTCGTGTCACCGGCTGTATGGTGGATGTGGTCCCCCGCCTCTCGCCTTCTGCTCCCCGTTCACTGCCCCCCCCCTCTCCCTCCCTCTCTCACTCTCTCTCTCTCTCTCTCTCTCTCTCTCTCTCTCTCTCTCTCTCTCTCTCTCT
>NW_017259375.1:1981091-1988380 GCF_001594045.1 Atta colombica
CGCTGATCGATAACGCGCGATATGACAGCGTCGCGACGCCGCTCTGTCTTTCTCTTTCCGGCCTCTCTGCGGGGATTAGGGTAAATGGATTCGAAATTAGAGCGCGTGCGATATCGCGTTTTACCGCGCGATTAATTCGATCGCGGTCGTTCAAGCGGACGAATCGATTTCTCGATCTTTTCCCGTTCAGATTGATTGAGTGCCCTTTGAAGCAAATCGCTCTTTTAAAAAATTTTCAGATTATTAATGCTTAACTGATCGCGCGTTATAAAATATAATTGCAAAGAAAATGTTATCCGAAAAGATATTAATAAAAGATATTAATAAATAACAATTACTGAAATAGTAACATTAATATAATAGATATAAATATAATGCGAATATTAATTTATAAATTACGTAATACCCATATATGTCGCAATGTAATTAATTTGTTAAATGTATTAAATATGTGAAATTTATTTATGTACGTGTATTATATGTGCATACAATTAAGTTTTTAATTATCTTTTTATATTTAATATTAAAGAAAAATGAATTTTTTTTCCACGCATAGTTAAAGTTGAAAACAAACTATTAACACCGAAACTATTCAATATTAGCGATGTATCAATATTATCAAAGCACGTCTATCGGCAATATGATCTGCGTGACTCGGTCGGAAATAATATTTGGCGGCTCGAATCAGCCTCGGCAAATATTTGTGCGACAGTTTTGTGAGTTTAAATACGATTCATTAGGAGCGTTTGTATAGCATGAGGTGATCCCAGCTGCTCAAATATCAGAACGATAAGAGGTCTGCAATTATCAATGCACACAGAACCCACGCGTATCGCTGCGTAAGCGTAAAATGAAATCATTCGAGTTGTTACTTTTGTCACCGGGAATAAATTACCGGTTGGACGGGTGCAGATATTCATCGGAATTCACGATATCGCCTGTCTCTTCGAGGAACGCGGCGTATACATGTTTCTCTATGTTTTATATCATCAGTAATACATATTTGTCTGTTCGTTATCAGGAGGACCAATAAAATAGTCTCCTTATCTTCAAATAGTAATTAAGTCGTTAATTAGTAGTAAATATTTTATACACTTGTTAAGTGCCTTGTTAAAATATTTTATACACTTATAAGAGAAAATTTTCGCGTTAAAAGCGATTGAAGATTTATCTTGAGAAGTAAGATTCCTTTTGAATGAGTATAAAAAAATGTATTTGTCGTTTTTCGTTTTTTTTTTGTCACTTTAAATGTATACTGATACAAGATATTTTCTGATTTTTGCTAAATAAATTGCAAGTTGTAGTTGTAAAATGTTGAGTCGATTGAGTCATGTTAACGAGAATCTGCAACATTCGAAGTCACGATTAATTGAGATGAAACGCTTCTGCAATCGCTCTCGGAAATGTAGTCTCATCGGTCTTTTTGAAATAGCTATATGTCTTTGTCTTTTTCATCTTTCAAAGTGAAATAATAATTTCTCTTCGGAAAGAATTTTTCTAGAAAATCTAACAATTTAATTAGATACGGATCTAAAAGTATATTTGTTAGATTATTAAAATAATTATGTATTTAAGGACATTAAAGCTGGTTACTAGAATATTAATTTTTTACATATTATTCATTACGCTTGAGCATTATACATAATTTTGATGGTTGAATAATATTATTTTTAGATCTGTCTCTAGTTCTTTCTGTAATAATATGTTTGTATAAATATTTCTGACTAGTATTAAATAAGATGAAATTGAGAAAGGTTTATCATAAATAAGTGAAGAAGTTCACATTAAATGGGTGTCTGTTATTTTTGTGAATTTTATAAATTACTGAACTGAAAATTATAAAATTCACACAAAAATATTATTACGCATCAAGATCCATTTTGACCGAATATGATTTCCTTTGTTTATTTCTGACTAATAATACTAATACAGTAATGTGATAATATAACGCGTTACATAATTACAAGTTTAATCTATAATGTTATGATTGTTTTCTCTCTCTCTCTCTCTCTAAAAGTGTATTATTTTTGGAAAATAGAACTTTTTGAAAAATCAATGTGCATGAAGAGTACTATCCTAACTTGATCCTATCAAATACAAAACGAAAAATGATCATAGTGTGCGACTTTTAATTTAGAAACCTTAACTAATCCTTTAATTTAGAATCCTTAACTTGGCGTAATGAAGTAATGCAAGAAGTGAAGCGCTATAAGGTTTAATCTGGCATAAACGATCGGGAGTATTTTATGTTTTCTTTCGCCACTATATCGCGCGCGCAAATTGCGCTCCTAGCCGAGCGAAGCGACCGCGCCTAATCGATACTGGTTAATGGTAGACAAGCGAGCGGATCGTGATTCCGGGGCGCTCGTTAAGCAATAAGCTGAGAAAACATAATTAAAGGGCGCTTAGAGGAACGAGCGAGTCTGATTTTTCTCTTGTATCGACACCATCAAGCCGATCGATTATCGAAACCAACCAAGTACTCTGAAGTTGCCAACATTGCGCCGAGGCTGACCTGATGAGATATAATCGGTTTGTAGAGAGAGAGAGAGCGGTTGGGGGAAGCATAACTTTGCGTATTAAACGTTATACCTGAAATGATTCATATATACAAAATATACTTCTTAAAACATCTGCTATATATTTCCTAATATTATATATTAAAATCCTAATATTATATATTTCCTAATATTATATATTTCAGTTCCAACAAAGAGGATATAAATCATATTTGCAAGAAGATTCATGACAATTAAAAAAAGTATATATTATTTTAAAGTACATAAAATGGTTTATTTTGTTAATATGCCTAATATGTCGTCCAATCTGTATTGTTCTTTATTATTATACAGCTGACAACGTCTAAGCATGCTTTCGACTAGTTTCTTAACATAGCTGAGGAAAAGCAATCTTATACTTGCCGGAGTTCATAGTATAACTGTTCATAGTATAACTGTTTCACTTATACATAGAAAGATACATACTGTACGCGAGTAATAATTACTTCAAATATTTTAAAAGTTTATATATTTGTAAATCTATTATAAGTTCATCACAAGCGTCAAATTTATTTAAAATATATTCTGAATCTTAGAAAGTTTAATACTTCTATTAAGATTATTAAATTAAAATAAATTCAATTTGCGTATTATATAAAGTCTTCTTCAATCAGTTTTTTATAATATTCTTCAAAAGAATTTTATTTTTATTTGAGTTTATGATGACATGTTAATGTCATTGAGTTTTTTTTTTGAACTTTTCTGATAAGTATATTTTATTAAGATCATTATCAAGAAAATATTCTAAATATTGCTAAGAAAAATTATTAGTTTTTTATTATTTATCTATTTACTTTCTTTCTTCTAAGTAATTACTTAAAAGAAAGAAAATAAATTTTAATCATTTTCCTTAGCAATAGAATAATATTTTATGTGTGTATGTATATGTTTTCTCTGAAGCTACCTTTTTATAAACATAAACGCTCAATTCTTTTCAATTAGATTACCATGACTGCACCGTCCAGTCCAAGGTTGTGATGCCATTTTCAAACTTTCAGGCGTTACAACTAGTTGTCAAGAATGAACAACAATGAAGACTGAATGATATATTAAATAATGACGAAGTAAATCATTGAATGTATTTCAAAATGATATATACTTTTTTTAGTTCTCATAAATCTTCTTGCAGATATAATGTATTTTGTAGGAGAAACTGTATACCTTGGAGAGAATATGTTTTTAAATTAAAAAAAAATTTTTTTTATTATTTGATTCTATCAATTAAGTGATAGAAATAAATTCTGTAACTCCTTTTCATAGAAATTAAATGTGATTATTTTTGACAGAAAATTTTAAAAATATCTGTGGAAGAGACCCTTTTTTTGGCGTCCTGTGAAATAAATTTATGTTGCGTTTTGATTTGAACAATGTTAAAAATATAATAGAAGTGTATGCATTATATACTGCGGTAATCATTAGTAATCGAATTAAGTTAAGTCACGATACGAATCGCACCGATGCGGCGCGAAATATTTGAAAAATTGGTTTGGAGGGCAGATTTTTGCGTGACGCTGTACCTTTCGTCGATCACCACCGACAAGCGCGTCGTTCTTTATTCTCCGAGGACCCGGGGATATTATTTCAGGCCTCTGTCACACAAAGGGATTCCCTTGAAATAGAACACCCAAATACGATCTTTAGATCTAAAGATACGAGAAAATATTTGAGTTAAAATTCCAACAGTCTCGAAGAACAAAAATGTTAAAATATTTTTTTTCTAAGTTATTAGAATTTTATTAAGTAGAATCGTATTTCACTTGACCGGAAGAGAAAGCTAGTTTCCTAAAAAAATTTTTAGCATAATGTAATTCAAATTTTCTCTAACATGTGACATATTTTCCTCCAACATATTTTTTCATTATTTCAATCCAATTTAGAAATCGCTTTGAAGTAAGGAAGGGAAAATCTCTTGGTGACATTATAGAGAAAAAGTCACGTATCACGCGCATGTAGATTACCGTAAAAAATCGCGTCATCTAAGCGTACATTTAGAGCGAGAACGTAGTCATCGATCGGCACTGGTGCCTTTTTAACCGTTCTTTTCACCACACTTGGCGCAAATGCGACAAATCGTCCGTCAAACGAGATTAAATGCCGTCGCGTGGACGATCACGTAAGCGGTTCCAGCCTCGATTGTGAAGGTTAAAAATGTGATTCAATGATATACCTACTTAAAAGTCAGGCATTCATAGTTTATCGTTTGAGTTTACTACTTTATTTTTATTGATATTAAATATCGATCAGAAAGCAATAGAGAAGCATAAATAAGATTGTTAATTAATAACATTAACCTTTAATTATCGGTATTTATTAATATTTTAATTTTATGTAACATAAGAGATAAAAGCTATGTTTAAGAAAAAATTGATTGATGAAGTATAATATTTTTGTCGTATATATTGTACTTTTCACTCTCTTATATCTATTATTATTTTTGTCATGTAAATTTTCTCTGTAGTTTTTATTTACTCAATTTTTGGTATACATGTCGATTTTGAATGTCAATTATCAGCATATTTTGCAAAGAAAAGCATTAAATGACATAAAAAAATTGAAACAATTATTGAATATTTTTGGAATTTTAAGCAGTTTAGAATTTTGTGTGTGTGTGTGTGTGTGTGTGTGTGTGTGTGTGTGTGTGTGTGTGTGTGTGTATTCAGAAAAATATTATAAAGAAAAATGTTCAATTTACTTTCTTTTTTCGTTTTAAATTACATTTTTAATATTTTCTTGGTAATATATTCTTAAAATATATTTATTACAAATTTTTAAAAAAGAGAAAACTTATTATGTACTCAAAACAAGATTTTTCTTTTGAAGAATATTATAAAATTGATTGAAGAAGCAAATTGAATTTAATTGAATTGTTTCAATTTAATAATTTTGATTGAAGTATTAAACTCACTTGGATTTTAAAATATTTTGAATAAATTTGATGATGAACTTATATGATAGATTTGCGAACATACGAACTTTTGAAATATTTGAAATAAATAAATTATAACTTGAGTGCAATATACATTTTTGTATGTATCATGTAATTTGTATTATATGATAATCGAAGTTTTGATTTTGTGTGTCAGAACTCTGTTGATGCTAGCGTCAAAAGACTTGTAGATTTCACGGTTATTCGTCGGCTATTCGTCGCCGTTGACTGTTGTAAACGAGCTTTCGAATGCCTTCCGAAGACCCCTCCACCTCTCTTCTCCATCCGATTGCGAAGATCCATCGTTCGCTACCGATGAAGCTGCCATCGATTGTCACGACCGGACGATTATTACTCTCGACATATTGTGTCCGTGTATCAGGTTCACCACAGCGATCAATTTCACAGGAACCGTTTGTCCGCCGTCACACATCTCGTCCCCGATTTATAACCCCGATCTTTTATTCCAATCTCCGAAATGCATTTGCGTTGCCAAATGCGACTTACAAGAGAATTCTCTCGAAATGTTCAATTAAGGATGATATTATTGGAAGAAATTTGCTTGAAGATTTTTGCTATTTTTAGTTCTTATAAATTTTTTTTACTAAAAAAAAAAGGAATAAATTTGTAAAGAAATTTTATAACGAGACATTTCGTTTTGACATGTTGTCGAATAGTGTTGATTTAATCTTAGCTTTTTTTAAATTTTGACACAAAAGTTGACGTAGATTGAACAGAAAAATATTTACAAAACATTCGAAAATTTGTAGAAATATTTGTAGTCGTACTACAAATCACCAACGCGACGAAGTTACATATATTTCCTTTCCCTCAGAGGAAAAATAAAATATTAGGCGAGAATGTGTGCGTCAGATCGAGCTTCGGAAATCCGGTCACCGGGGAAATTCCCGGCAATACTTTTCTCCAATGTGCCAACTGTCGAACTCATGGAAAATAGTCCAATTGATACTGCAAAGATGCAAAGGAACTTGTGTCAAAACAATAAAACAGTGTGAAAGGGAGAAAAGGAGGAGGTGATAGTTAATTTGAGGTGCGTGCGAGGAAGTGAACGTATCAGGGTGAACGGAGAACGGAGAGCGGAGAGCGATCGTTTTGTATCATGTGAATCGCAGAGACGAGACGAGACGAGACGAAACGAGACGAGAGACAAGCAGGCACAAGTTAGGCGAGTTTGGGGATTGCTGTGTGCGCGCAAGGGGGAATCGTTGTGGCATGAATAATGTATCGTGAATATTGTAGCCGGTCTCGAGACAGCTGCTGTCAGTAGCCAATTACAGGCGGCTTATAAAACAAATAAATCGATCAGCTGAGTGATTGCGCATAAATTAAGAGTGCGGCCTTTGCTCGGCCCTAGCTGGCTCTCTAGAAGTCGAACGAATATCATTGATATCGTAGTCGTCGTCTTCTGGGAATCGAATGTATCGAATGGATTGAATCACACGGAAAAATCTCGTTGAACATTGGTTAAATCGAAGGATGTCGTTCAGTTCAATTAAGTTTGTCGAGGAAGTCGATTAATTATCCAAGGCTGTCAGGTGACGATTTATGGCACTTGTATCAGAAAATCGCGATTTACGCACTTTCTTGCTAGTTCTGCGAGAATTTTAACCTTTTACTTTTGCAAATCCAATGTTTATCTACATTAAAATATATTAACATATTTAAAATATCTATTACATATTTTATTTTAAATCTTTCTATTTTAAGAAGACGTTGAATAATTCAACAATTTATTATTTGTGTGTGTGTGTGTGTGTGTGTGTGTGTGTGTGTGTGTGTGTGTG
>NW_017259375.1:1988480-1998119 GCF_001594045.1 Atta colombica
TGCGTGCGCGCGCGCGCGCTATATTATTTTTATTTGTCTTGTAACATAGGCTTAAGCTTCAAGGCTTTTTATTGTTAGACAAGATATTATGCTGCTACCTGTTGAAGTCTTTTCACCTACTTTATTTTTTATTGTACATTAATGCATGCTTCCTTCGTTATTTTGCATTTTAAAATAAAGATTGTTATTATTAATTCTAACAATAAATAAAAAATATAAAGTGCAAAAATTGCGCGCTTGCAAATTTAGTTTAAAAAAATGAAATAATTGCATGGACTCGCAAATGGCTAAACAAGTTTGAAGTGTCGCGATTTACACGTGCAAAGGCATTCGTTTCCCAGCGTTGGACTTCAATGACAAGTTCGCATGAAAAAAGGACGTTTTGCAGGCGCAGTTATAACACGTGGCCGGGAAATAAATGTCGTAGTAACGAGAATCCAATAATGTCGTTCCCATTAAACGTCAACGGTACGTAATTACTCGAAGGCTCGTTCGCAACAAAAATCAATCGTTCTCGCGCAGCGACAGCAAAGTGACTGTGCACGTGAGAGAATAGATTGAATTTCTGAGGCAGAGCTCACTATTAGAGCTAATGCCTTATTCCTAATCGATATATATCAGTGAGTTTCCACACAGGAAAATACATATATTTAAATATTTATTATTTGTTTGTTGTATCCAGTATATTAATTATTCGTTTCCAGTATTTCAATAGTTCATGTATCCACAAATCTATCATAAGTTTATGACAATTTAATTTATTTAAAATATATTCTGAATTTTAATAAGTTTAATACTTCAATCAAGGTTATTAAATTAAAATTCAATTTTATTATATAAAGTTTTTCTTTGATGATATTTTATAATATTATTCAAAAGAAAATAAATTCTTGTTTTAAGTACATGATAATGTAATGAATAAATATAATGAGTCTTTCTGAAATTTGTAATGAGTACATTTTAAGACTATTATCAAAAGAATATTCTTTGTTAAAGATAACTGTTATTTAAAAGAAAAAGTAAACATTTTTTTTAGCAATAGAATGGTATTTTTCTATATATGTATTTATTCATTGAAAATTATACTTATAATTTTGAAAGTATTGAAATTTTAGATAGAAATTTTAATAGATTTAAATTTGGTTTAGTAATAAACAAAAATAACATATTTATCTATATTTATCTATATATTTATCTATATGTAATCTATTAATTTCTGGCATTTAGTTTTATAAAAAAATTTAATAAAAATTTATTCTCTTTTTTTGATATAATATAATGAACAACGAATTAGCGTTAATGAAAGTACATCTGCAATGCGAGATTAAAATATCCTTTGTTTTCTCTCGTCGAAAAAAATTGCACATTTAGTTTTTAAAACACTGAACACAATACACGCATATCGCATTTGTCTTTCCGTGATGAAATATTGCAAGACATACGAATGAACGATTTATGTCGAAGTTTAAATTTCTATTTGCTGGAAAAATCTCGTTAAGCTTAAAGAATATTTAGCTTGCGAATAAAAGAAGTCATTTTAGAGACGTTTCACTAGTATTCCGGTATGCTCATAAATACCGCCATAAAAAGACGGAGAAGTATTCTTCGACGAGTTTCCATTGCCGGATGCAGCTTTGTGTTTTACGCTCGGAACGGCATTTCTGCTTGTCGTACAATTTCTACATCCTACGCTACCGCAGGTCGCGTCGGTGTGCGATAGGACAAATATGTGTGTGAGTATCGCGTATATATTCAGGTATCACGTACGAAAGTAATTTGGCGGCAAATAGTGGCCGATTTCCGAGAAGCTACGACCTCACAAACGGCGACTGTATTTCGCTTGGATTCCATCGTCGTAATTAAAGCTCGCTCGACGTTCATGACGTTGTAAGTTGCCGCGAAAATGCCAGGAAGGACGATTCACAACACCATGTACACTATTATAATCAAGTTTATGATTCACATCATGCGGGATATGAACCGCTGTATTTTTATATACTTAAATTTGTAGTGCATTTCTATTTGGCGATATTTTTGTTTATATATTCAATAAAGTTAAAATATAATAAGTATTTTAAATACTTTGTTTACTATTCTCGTCATGTTTGACGATATTCTATAAATGCTAGTTTGAATTATCTTTATATTCTAAATTTACAAGTTGGAAAATTATTTTGATGTAACTTCGTAGCTAATTACACTTTATGTGAAAGACGATCGTTAAATTTTATCTCTGACTCGAATTACCACAGATAGAATAAAGGCACACAATTATTAATCATGTGACATGCGCGCTCGCATGTCTCGCGAATAAATTCATATGCCAGGTAGCAAGTCATGGTAACAAGTTTATATGAACGTTCTCGTACCACTGCCTGATCATGCTGTCTTCCAAATATGGCTACAACTGAAGTTTGCGAACACTTTGTGCACAATACGTGAGGCGCAAACTGGTCGCGACTTGTATTCCCAATTTATTCGTGCTAAAGTTCGCAAACAGCTTGTGGACAGCCGACGAGCAGTTACAAAGTTGTTTCCATCGCTTGTTGATATATAGAGCTCTCAGTCCAAACTTCAAAATCCAGGATTGTGTCATCAACTTTAATTGTCGGGCTCGAAATATTTATTATTAATTTTGTGTTTTAGACTTTAAATAAAGTTTAAGATTAAAGATTAATTGAAAAATTAAACGCTGCTTTAAATTAAAGAAAAGAAATTTGTAAAATTGGAGAAGTATAGTTTGAAATGTTTTATTTTCCATAGTGGAAAGTAAAAAAATTTGTGGAAAAGATATATTAACTATCTTAATATGAATTTCGAATTTTATGTTCACAGATGAGATATTGATTAACAAAGATGAAACAATCTCCGGAGAGAAAAGGATGAAGCTTCTTCATTTAAAGATCAGATTCAGAATGTCAAAGGATAGCGCACCGTCATTTCCTCAACCAAAGGCAAGGAAATTAAGTCTCGAGTTTAAGGTAAGTAAACATTTTCGGCTGCATATTTAAAATTATATGTAATCTTAAATTATTCCTGTTAAATTTCTTTAAATATCGCGAAGGAAATACTTACGTACATTATTTTTCCATCCCGTCATGGAATATGTCTCCGAAATAAATAATTTCGAAGATATTATTCTTTAACATGAACACTGTGTTATTTACTCTCTAAAATCTTTGGAGTAGAATCTAAAGATAAATGAGCTTGTGTTGGAAAAAAGTGGCTTACTTGTCAATTTTTAAGAGTGAGATTTCATTTTTTAGAGTTAATTTCTACTTCAAAACTTTCATAAAATAATTGATCTCTCTCTTTCTCTCCTCTTCTCTCTCTCTCTCTCTCTCTCTCTCTCTCTCTCTCCAATGGAATATTACTTGCACTTCTCGATTAACTGTGATAATTGACTTTTGAATTATTTGCTATTGGTTTTCTACTAATTGAAATGCTTGATTTTTATTTATGAAAATAACTACAATTAATTTTTTATTAATTTTTAATTTTTACGAGTAATCATAATTAATAAATAATCTTTAAGAAAGAAGTCTGAATTATTAAAAAAATGCTTATCTATTACTTTCTTATCTGTTAAGACTAGAAATGATAAAAAAATATAAAAATATATTCTCTCTCTCTCTCTCTCTCTCTCTCTCTCTCTCTCTCTGCTTTTATTTAACTAGCATTATTTAAATTTATCAACATTCTTATGAGAATCTATTTTTGAATTCACATGTGAAGATAAAATTCCTTGCCAAGCAATACTTTATAAGAAATAATTTATGTAATCGATGCTCCGATATTATTCGTGTCGATGGTTCCGCTATACAATGGAGCGATTTAACAGGACCTCGTCGCGATTCGCGAAAGAAGTGAACGCTTAAAAGTTCTCTCAACGGGAGCTTCTTTCCCTCTTTTCTGTACCATGGCAATTTTCATTCTTCCAACTACGTTGCACGGTAAGATCTTTAATGGCTTCTACGCGGTAGGAAACCTTCGTCGAGTGCAGCGCGCAAGGAAGGCGCTACGAGATAGAGTTGCCAGATGTCCTGTATATACATGGATTGTCCTGTATTTTAGCTTGACTTTCAGCGTTTTAGTCGACTTCGCCAAGAAACGCAATTGTCGCGTATTTTAAAGTTTTGGCATTTAATTAAAGTACAACGAGAACATGTGAATATTTTTGGAGCATATATATATATATATATATATATGAAGTATACATGTATATGTGTAACGTACATTCAAATAACGTATATTCAGAGATTATTACCTTTTGAAATCTTTAGAATGGAATCTGAGTCTAAAGAATGATAAAGAATGACAATTAAGCCAGTACTGAAAAAGAGGGACACAATTATTTATTTTTAAGAGTATACTGTAGAGTTACATTTTACTCCAAAGATTTTAAAGAATATATTACTGCAATCTTTAGTAAATTGATATATAGGTTTTTCAAAGTATCTCGCAAGAAAACGTAAAAAATGATTATCGATCTGCATATTTCTTGTGTTATTTTGTACCTGTCCTCGAAATTAAAGCACAACGTCTGTTGCATTCGACGAACGCATCGATCTTCGAAGGAGAACGATCGCTTCCGAACAATTTATTTCCAGTTATACCCGAGCAAGGTTATTACAAGCGAGTCGAGGGCCATTAAGGTGCAAGCAACATCTGGAGTCGCTCCCGTGATTTATATCAAGTTATATCAAGCGAGTCGAAGGTCTTCATCGATTTTATCTCATCATCGAATAGGCAGTAGTTTGCGCATCGACCAAAATACCTGGAAAAATTATAATTGCCAGTACAAATCGGGAGTTTTCTTCTTTTATTCTTTATCGATAATAAACCGCGACATGTACGATAAAATACGAACGTGCGGTTAACTATAACATCGATATCAAGTATCCGGTGTGCGATTTATAAATCCGTGCGATTTATAATTCCCTTTGCGTAAAAAAATATTTAACAAAAGAAATGAAAGGCCCGACAGTTAAATTTATAAATAACATAACGTGACACCGTATTTATTTTTTCTTTCTGTTAGTTCCGAAAAGAGAAAAGTCCATGTAAAATAATAAAATTTGAACTGTAGAAAAAAGTAGAGTATTTTAGCCCAAACACGTAACGTTTTTAATCGCCAATGGAAAGTGATATTAAAGATTAGAATAATTTTTGTAAATCACGTGTGTGATTTTGTGATTTTGTAAATTTAATTTTGAAATTTTTATAACGGTTAAAAATTATGAAAAATAAATACGATATCATAAAGTTCTCTATAATCTAGTACAATTATTTGGAAAATTTTTATGCTACAAAATTAGATATTTTGGACATTTAAAAATCATTCTAAACAATAATCCGTCTTTGGCAAGTCGTGACCAGAAAAGAGTATTACGTAACGAAGAGGCGATTATCAACTTGACGAATGCGCGCTATCTACGATTCTTCTTGTATAATTTATACTTAGTATTCGCTTTATCACCTTTATCTGGCAATGCGAATCAACTACATGGAGTAATGCATTTTACTGTCGGATCGTACGAGCTCACTACATATTTATCGACCGCGACGTGATTTGAATATGCGCCGCTGCCTTTAATGCATCCTCATTGCATTACGGTACAGTAGCGAAGTCCAGAGATGCTAGAATATGAGAAGCTAGAATATGAACCAACTACCGTTATTATGATTTACCATCCATTCCGTAAATTGGTGCAAAGTATCATGAATAGAAAACAGGGAAGTTATGAGAGAAAGAGTCGGCTTATTGAATTGTTTCAGAATTGAATATCTAACTGTGTATTGAATTAAGTAAATATATTAATTGTGCAGAAATAGTAAATTAATAAAATAAAAGCCTGCAGATATATAAAATAATAAATTAATAGAAAGAAGGAAATCGCATTAAACAAAATTATTTTAGGTCTATAGAACTTATTTCTATATATATTCATTGTCATACAAACTAAAGATATAATATAATATCCGTTTAATTTTTCAACAACTATATCATCGCTTTTGATAATATAAAGGCATAAAGGTCTAAGAATAAATTTGTAAAAGCTACGTTATGAAATGAAAACGTGATTCAAACGTTCCGACGCCATCTAAACATAGTTTTGATTCATGAACATAAAGGATACGCCTCGTTGCGGAAATAAGCCCCCCCATCAATTATGAATTTATGCCGAATCGTAGTAGCCATTGAGTTCATCGAGCGCCAACGGACGCGTCTCTCTGTCTCATTTACGGACAATTAACGCACAGCGCAACGCGTGGAGATTAATAAACACGCGACGCCCACGCGGAAGGCAGACAGAAGGTACGAGACGGGTATAATTTAACGGCGGTCGCGAAGGGAGAGCGTTAATTGAGAATGATCGACTCTCCTCGTCGGCGTGGCGTGGCTCCGCTCCGCTCCGCTCCGCTCGACGCGGCTGGAACAAATAATAGCAGTCGGATCGAGGCGCGTATCGCATCGTCGCATCTCCCTCGTCTTATTCCGCTGCGCTGCTTCGGCCTGGCCTGGCCTGGCCTGGCGTGGCGTGGCGTGGCGTGGCGTGGCGTGGCGTGGCGTGGCGTGGCGTGGCGTGGCGTTTCTCGTGATTCCAATTTTTCCCCCATGCCGACACGATAAAGAGGCCACTCCACCGCCTCGAAACAAGATTGATCGTGAAGCGTGCTCGTGAGCGCCGCGAGGAAGGGTGCAAAAACACTCGCGCCCACCTGGACTTTCGAGGGAATGTAAGGAGATTAAATTAAATCTGCAATTGAGAGGAATTTTACGGAGTAATTCGTTATTAACTCCTCGAGAAAGAACTAAATTACTTTTGGCATGTTGAGCTCACGAGAATTTTATCAATATATGTTTAAATATATTAATCCTTTATTTAGAACTGTACACTGTTCAAATATCTATAGAGTGAATTTAATCTAATTTAAGATGCCATTACGCTTACTCAATATATCGTTAGTTTATACTAAAACAATTAATGGATAAACATATAGTGTCAAATTTGTCCTTTCATTGTTTTAGTATAAAATAACGATATATATATATTGAGTAAGATCAGCCGGCGATTTAAATTAGGTTAAATTTGACGCTATAGATTTAACAGTGTATAACGCTGTTGATTTATTTATTATGTGGAATATATTTCAGAATTATTGTATGATTATTTTTGTCTCCTGTGAATATATATTGATTAATTTCGAATTTTCCTAAATTAAAATTGAAATTAATCAAAGAGTTGTAGATGAAAGAAAATTCGAGAAATCTGAGCAATTTTAAAATTGATTGGAAAAACAAGTACTGAGATAGGATTAAATTCACGAGAATTTTGTCAATATTTCAAATGTGTTTAAATATTTTAATTCTTTATTTAAAACTCTCATACGCTGTGTGTGTTTATTAATTATGTCGAATATATTTTAGAATGATTATTATCTGATTATTCTTGTTATCTGTAAATATACATTGATTAATTGCAAATTCCTAAATCATTCTTGAAATTGATCATTTATCGTAGAAAAAACAACTTTGAAATTGATCACTTATCGTAGAAAAAAAGAAAATTTAAACAATTTCAAATATTAAAATTGATCAGAAGAACTAGCATTAAGAAGAGACTGAATTGTCTTCGGTATGTTGAGTTCGCGAGAATCTCGTCAATTATTCAAATGTGTTGAAATATTTCAGCGCGCTGATTGCAAAATCAGATATGTATATATATTTATACAGAAATATTTAAGCACTGAAATCTGGTTTAATCGAAAAAATAGGACCTCTTCAATTAGATGTGTTTAAATATATTAGTCCTTTACTTAGAATCTATATTATACAATGTTGATTTATTAATTATATGAAATTAGAATTATTATTATTATATAGCCATTTCTGTCATCTTCGAATAAACATTGATTTGGAATTTATCCAAACGTTGAAATTGATCAAAGAGCTCGTAGATGAAAGAAAACCCGAGGAATCTGAACAATTCTAAATGTTAAATCTACACAAGAACAACCATTTGTTTGCGTTTTCTGTAAAAATATACAGATGTAACACACGGTAGAACGACTCTAAGATATTTGCAGAGAAATCTCTTTCTAAATTGTTCTCTGTTTTGAATTGTTTTATCAGTTATCAAATGTATATGAGACACAAGAGAGAACGTGGGAGAAAGATAGAGAGTGGTAAACTGAGATGATAGGAAGTAATAGAGTGAAGGGGAAAATGAGGAAGAGAAGGAGAGACAGAGAACATTATACACGGGAAGGGATGATCGCGATGAAGGCACAATAGACGCAATACGGATACACGAGGCTGAAAGAGCTTTGTTGAGTTTGCTTAAAGGAAAGCAGGTAGATCCGGATGAACTTTATAAAAGACCGCGCACATATCTGACGCAGACGGAAACCATCGATACTGTCATGGCAGCGATGTCGAATCGTTAAACTTTTGTTATAGAGCGCCACGCTAGTATTGTCCCAATTACGGACAGGTGCTCTCAACGTGTTCTAAATAAACCCTGGGAGAGGAGATAAAGCCGCGGTAAATGTAAGAGAGATTGCATAAGCCTGTTGTTGACGGTAAATCGTTCTTCTCTCGTGTCAGCTCCGCGTCATTTTAACGATCTTGACGGGCGATCATAGTCGAAGGTACTTGGAGAATGCCTTTTGAGCACCTATTACGGAGAATGCCGTTAAGTAAACTACTTTCAGTAAATGTAATTTTGTGCCTGGTCTTATCTAAATGTCCGTTTAGATGAGAGAAAAATCAATGAAACTGGATGCTTAAAACAGTTAAAACATCAGCTTGATATATCCGTGTTATTTTTGCTTATTTTAACATGTCTTGCAAGCTCAAACGTTAAAAATATGTATAAAAAGGCCAAAGATTTTAATTGCATTTGAAACTCAATTAATAATATCAGAAATAAATACTATCGTTAATATTTTTAATTGAATTGCAGGCTGATAATAAAATACTTATTTTAACTATTTTCATCTTCACCATCTAAAAATATTTCGAAAAAGGTCAGAAAGCATCGGTTTAAATAATATATTCATTTAATAAATTGGATTTTTTTTTTAACATGAATGGTCGGCATCTGTAACTTCGGATACTGCAGTGTACATCAAATTCATCGATATCAGAGCGGAATAACGCTCTAAATATATCTTCGTTAGACATATCCCACTTTCGTTCCACCGCTAGAGATTTGAATCGGTTTTATGTCGTACAATCCGTTCAGAACCTGTAATATATCGAATTTTCTTCAAACGATTGACAAATCAGATATTCGAGTCGGCTTATAATGTATGCAAATTTCGTCGATGTCGTAAACCCGATAGCTTCAGATATTCCTTTGTGCAAGATCTGCTTTGCAACATCAGTGGGGATAGTATTGATTTTAAGATTTAGATTATATTCATCAAGTTCTAATTGACCTTCTTAAAAGTTTCATATAAAATTTTTATTATTATTCTCTCAGTCTAAAGAAATAGTTACGAATATTTTTTATTAACACGAAAAAGACTTACTTGTCTTCTTTGTTCATTATGTCATTATAGATTTTATCGATTTTATGATTTAGTTAGAATGTAATTAATTAAAAAAAAAAAATTATATATATATATATA
>NW_017259375.1:1998219-2002018 GCF_001594045.1 Atta colombica
TTTTGGATAAAGGAATTTTTAGACTTCTTGCTGGCACGACAAAGAGCACATCTCTTTCTCGTTCATTACAACTGTCGCTTTGTTTGTAGATGTGTTTGTGTGAAAGTCTAATTAGTTTAAATACTATTTATTTATGAAGAGAATTCGTTTTCATTAACAACTTAATAATCTAAATCATTACAACTGTCGCTTTGTTTATAGAAGAGCATAATTATAGTCTAAATAATATTCACTTACAATATTATATTTTCATCAATAACTTGATAATTTAAATTGTTATAAAGTCTTTACTTTGGTTTTTATCTGTGTTAAAAGTTTATTCTATATATCTCTAATTATTTCGTCATTTGAAAAAGGTTAATTTGATGAATTAAATCGTTATTATCGCTTTGCGTGTATAAAAGCCTAATTATAGTAAATAATATTCATTCACAGAATATTTTCATCAAAAACTCGATAATCTAAATTATTATAAATTCTTTATTCTGATTCAATGCTCTATATGTTTCTAATTATTTTCTCATTTGAAAAAGATTAACTGATTTAACATTTGTAACGTTGTTGTTATTAATTTTATTCAAAGTTTAATTATAATCTAAATAATATACTTTCAATATGCTTTCATAACTTTTAATAACTCAGTAATCTAAATTGTTGTAAGTTCTTTATTCTGATTTTTTATCTACGTTAAGTTTATCAATGCTCTATATGTCTTTAATTATTTTCTCATTTAAAAAACATTAACTTATTTAACATTTGTAACGTTGCTGTTACTTTTTATTCAAAGTCTAATTACAGTCAAAATAATATGCTTCCCTTGACAATCTAAATTATTACAAACTTTTTACTCTGACTCTAATCTGTATAAAGTTTATTACTGTCTAATCATTCAATATATCTTTAATTACCTTCTCCTTAGAAAAAGGTCAACCGATTTAATATTCATAACGTCGCTATTATTTTTTATTCATCTTAATTTAGCAAATGGATATTTATTTGACGTTTGCTACGTTGAACATGTAACAGTCTATCTTCCCGATACTCCAAATGGCTCGGTATCTTCAAATATCTTCTCATTAGAGGAAGACCGACTTGTCCCCCGTGCGTTACGCCACTGCGGGTCGTATTGGCCGCCGGCGGTGGAGGGGAGCGGCGATGCCTCAGTAAACGCCAAGCGCTCGAACCGTCGATGCCACGGCGAGGCGGTTTACGAGAAGACTATTCGCAATAGAGAAAAACCGGCATTAGTTTCAACGTCGACGAAACGTCAATCGGCGTAACCGACGTCTCATCCGAGTGACTTGAGTCACCCCGCGATTCCCGGTGCCGCGAAAATCGTTCGAGGAGCCAACGACTCCTACCGGGAAGTCCTATTCCGTGCGAGTGTACATCTGTGTGTGTGTGTATGTGTGTGTATCGTACTCGTCCGTGTTACCTCGATGCCTGTGTGCGCGCATGTACGTGTGCGAGAGTGTGCGTCGAAGCCATCGCGTGAGTGTCGGTGATGCTTCCCGCCGTGTATTAGTAGTATGTTCGTGTTGCGCAACGACGATACTTTCGCGTACGCTTAACACTCGTTATCATCGCGTACGCGGTGTGTCGGTGTATACGCGAGTTCTTTTTGCGTGCACCTCCAAAATCGACGACGAATTGACGGGTAAAGAGTGAGAGAGATAGGACGCTGCTGTCATCTTCCTTGGGATACGGATGCTGCTGGAGCAGCGGCGCCTCTTCGTACACGAAGAGAGAAAGAGAACCGCACACACAGCCACCGCACATGAAACTGCACACGCATGCGCGCGATGTGAAAACCGCCGGTCCTCCGCTGCTCCATCGCGCTCCTCTCCTCCTCTGCCCTGGTCTCTCTCAGTCTCATTTTCTCTCCGTCACTCTTTCCCCTATCTCCGCTCTCTCCCTTCCTCTTGATCCTTCCCACCCCTCTCGTCGTCTCCCGTTGGATTACCTCACGGACAAAGGATACGTAAACGGGGATATACGCGTTGGATAAACTTCATCGTGGTTCTCTCTCTCCCGTCCGGCTCTCCCGTCCCGTCGACGACTATATAGGTATTGTTCCTTGCTTTGCTTTGCTCTGTTCTACTCCATTCTGCACCCCCGTGCATTGCGCCGCCGGGGTGGTGGTGGGTGCTCGATAAGTGCAGTCGACGCCAAAGGCTCTCTTCCCCTCCGCAGGGAAATGCGATTCCGTCGACATGACGGAAAATCTTTGTTAATCCCGGAGATATACACAATTTTGGGAGACCCTATCATTTCCTTAGTTCAATAAAACTTCGCTAATATGTGCATCTGTACTTTCTCGCATATCTTCTATTTATAAAATGAGACAGAAGGCGAAAAAGGAAAAATAAATCAAGGAAGATTGTTTAAAAGAAGCTTATGTACAAATATTGTAAGGACTTCTTATATACTTCAGACTATTTGTCTATGGATTATTTAGCCTGTAATTTGTTCTTAACAAATGTTATTTAATTTCATATTTCTTTTTTTTTTGTAATTATTATTATTATTTTGTAATTATTTTGCAATTACAAATCTTTGCAATTCGCAATCTTTGCAATTACAAATCTTCGCAAATCGAGACGTACATTAAATAATAAAAATAATTTAATAAATAATAAAAATAATTTAAAGAAAGATAAAACTAAAATATTTTATTGTATTAATCTTTTTGTAATTTCAGAATTGCGATTCAATTACGGAATTTTTGATATATCCTAATTAATGTTAGGAGCAGTTTCATAAATTATTCCATACAGAAACGCCTATATATGAGCCTCTGCGGTTATTAGTGCATAAATTATATATTTATAAGCTATGAAATATAATTCTCTCAGAAGTAATTAGGTGTAGTAATCAGATGTATTTACCAAATGTATTTACCAAATTAAAGATAAAACGTATATTCGCAGACGTTTTGACTCTTGAATCCTCTTTAGTGCTATAATTAATAAAGTCGAATAAAAACTTATTCTTGAAGCCACAAATATTATTATTTTATTTTCATAAATGATGTTGTAGAATTATTTGTGAGTCGATTATCTCATTTAATTCTGCGTGTTGGCCGTAACGGAAAACACTTGTGTGAGATAATCTTCTTCACACTTTAAGTGAAGGTATCAAGTACCATCTGTATATCCAGTGGATCTTTTTCGTGTCACACTTTCTTCCACTTAATAAAGTTTGTCCCGTCGGATGTATACATGGCTCTGCTCTAGGCCATGTTTAATGGAGATTCCTGGCCACTATCGATCGCGAACGTGACAGATAGATGCCTAGGACGATAGTAATAGGATCAATCGCGACCGGCACATCTGCGGCCCCTATATAACTTATAATGCTGCCGCAAGTTATGACGAGCGAGCGATGCATTATATGTATTATGTACCAGGCGGGTTGCACGGAGTGGATTACACACACGATGTTATTACGCGACGGGCTTGCATCGGAAAAGCTTCTCCGGCTATGGGCCTTTGTGCTTTAACACGACACCGAGAACTGTTGAAAGAATCGATTTTTTTCGCAATTTCATCGCGCGCGAGTTGCGCCATAGAATATTTTCTAAATATATGTATTTTGAACACATTTATATTCTCCCCCCCCCCCCGCAGTTTAAATCCATTTCGCAAATCTGTTTACTTCGAATGCAAATGCATTCGATTATTTTGAAAGGTTGCACGTACGCTGAAAATCGTGTTCTACAGAAAAAGGGTGAGAGAAAGGCTAAAATATCTTAATATAATTTATTCATTATTATACATGTAGAAATTTTTGTATATTA
>NW_017259375.1:2002118-2005412 GCF_001594045.1 Atta colombica
GATGACACTAATTTTAATTGAAAAATTATTCCTGGCAGCTCAGTTGAAAACACGAATCAATAATGTAGTCGAACTGGTTTTATCGCTTAAATTTTTTATTGTATAATAAATAACTTGCGCATTGAAAAATATTATCTCATTAGAAGCTGACAAAATCTGATTGACATATTTAAATTACAATACACGCGATGATATTCTTTGCTTTAAAAAATTTATTTTCGCTGTTATTTGTCATTTTAAGCCGTTTATATTGTAAATTTGGATATTCAGTGCATATTTGCATGTTTACGTCATACGCGCTAATATATGGTAATATATAAATTCTATTTTTTTTACGCGATATGTATATGTTACAGAAATCGAATAGGTAATAAATCTCTCTTCTGTAAATATATAACGAACGAATAATAACGAACAAGTCTAGTATATCTTTATGCAAACCGCAGCGTTTAGTCAGCGATTGTTTAAGTTTACTCAGATTGAATAGCATTTTATCGTAATAGGTTATGAAACTAACAGGTTATGAAACTTGTGAAAAAAAAGTTGGAGGAATTGATTATTATTATAATCGAAGGTTTGAAGTAATCATATTATTTTCCTTACTACGAGCGACGTAACGACTCAGCGAATTGATTTCTCTGAAGCAATCATCGCGTAACATTTGCAAAAATCGCGAACCTTGTCAACGAAGCGGTCGATGCAAATGCATTGGCATTAAATCGTTCTGGGGACTGGTTCATTACATAAAACGTTGTAACCTCATACATTGCTACTTTCCAGCTGAGCTGCGAGATATCATTGCCACGCGTAATCACGCACTTCCATTCGGAACCGAGCGACCGCGATCACTGTAGTTAAGCATCCCTTTTGCCCATCGATCGATTGAAAGCTTGCCTGTCATGGAACATCCTTACCCCGGTAGGTGCTTGCTACATCGTGACTTTGTATCGTATCGACACAAGTATTAAAAGGAATATTGATGACGAAGTTGCTCGAGGAAATCAATCGATGTTTCTAAATGTCAGTGCCATTATCGGTTTTATATTCATATCAAGCGAGAGTTAAAAATGTTGAATGCGAGAGAATTTGTAAGATTTTTTAAAAATATTTCAAATAAGAATAGGGATGCATTTAAAATGGGGAAGATAAAATTGGATTATTTATTCCTTCTAATAATTATTGGCATTGATAATTTCTCCTAAGAGCTAGAGATATACGTAAAATGGGGAAGAGAAATAGAATTGAATTGTTTATTATTTCCAGTAATTAGAGGCATTGTTAATTCACATTTCGTTAGTATCGTTCTCAGTTTAAAAAAACTTATATATCAAGTAACAGTGAAAGATGTTGAATTCGAGAGATCGTAAGAATTTTAGAAAGTTTCATAAAATTTTAAAAAAGAATGACAGAATTGAAGCGTTTATTATACCGTTTATTACTGTATATCGTAATTAGCAATATTGATAATTGCGTTTATTACTATATATAGTAATTAACAATATTGATATTTGTATTTCATACACATAATGATAACATGCTCTAGTAACATTCATGGGAAATACAAAATCGATTAGATAGATTGACTATCTAAAAACATAACTTCCAAGTATCGACATATTGATATTATTCTTGACGTTTCTTAGGAGCAGGTAAAGAATCTCAGCTTGAATGTCATGACGGTTCGACCGGTGGTCTCGATCTTTCCTCTCAAGTTGTCACGGGTCAATTTACGAGCAGGTCCTAAGGTGATCCTTTGTCGCAAAAATATCGCACACACGAACAGGAGATTATCTTTATGAGAGTGCGGAGGTATACTTACAGCTGTTCGACTTGTCGCGGTCCTTCAGAAGTGGGAAGAGGCTGAGAGGAAAAGGAAGATGCCGGGGGAATGTTTCTCTTGTTCTGACAGGCGTGGAAATGGAATTCACGGCGAAAGTTTGTCTTATTCCGCGCGGGCGATAGTTAAGCGACCAAGTTTTGTCCCGCGCCGGGTCTCTTTCGTGGCGCTTTCAACGCTCGGAAACGGAAGCATCTTTAACTGAAGACATTCGCTAGATAAAAGAAATGGGAATATCGGACGGGAATAACGCGTTTCATACAGGAAGCGGAGAAGCGTCTTTTGCGATCGCGCATCGGGAGATCTCCCGTAACGGAGTCAGTTTGCTTTCGAAACCATCGAAACACCAAATTATTGCAGATGTGGGAGTCGCGCGTGGTGCCATTGAGGTTTCGTTCAACCATTTTTTCCTTCACGCAACGTTCTTCCAAGTCCATTTCAGATGGAATACAAGACAAAATTTTATTGGCGATACATGGAAGAAATATTTATGAGAAAGACAAAAGCATGTTCGTACGTTCATTTTCTGAAAGCAGTGCTTCATAAATTGATACAGGAAATATTAATAATGAGACACAGCATCCAGTTGCGCGTGGGATTCTCAAACAATTTCAATGCGACCGCGCGCACTCTTTGCGGAAATGACGATGCTGAGAATATCTAAGTGTACGCTTGCTTTGCTAATAAACCGTCGACATTGCATACTACCGATACGTCGGTGTCTCTATTTCAATACACACATACACATTCTGCGGTATGCCAAGAAGTCGCGATCAAACATGCAAAAAGCGGACGGTAAATTATACACGAAAAATACACAGGATAATTAACATTAGTATTTATACGCTTCGTTTTTTATACGTGAACGCACGTTGCTCGTAATGACGTTTTTACGATAGTTTATCTATATATGAGCGGTAATATGTGAATAAGCAAGGACTTGGGAATTACAGAGAGAGAGAGAGAGAGAGAGAGAGAGAGAGAGAGAGAGAGAGAGAGAGAGAGAGAGAAAGAGAGAAACTCGCTATGTCTTTCATTATTCATGCAATGTTGATGGCCACCGGTATTTCGCATAGCGAGAGCCATTTTAGTAGATCGATTCGCGCACGTGTCTTCTCTTTGCAGCACCACACTCAGTCTTTTCTCTCCCCTCCGATATCCACCTACATGGTATACTTGGGTTCACCGCACTTCCGTTTGCCTATGGGTTCCTCAATCGGAGTCGATTGCTTCTTGAAAAAAAAAATGTATGGAGGCACTTGAATAGCTTCTAAATTGTAAGCGAATGAAGGTAAAAAGCTTATGAATGAAGCTCTAACTATATAAAGAGGAAACTAAGGCTTATTTTTTAATTTTACATTGAATGTGTTTTTAGGAGGAAGTTTTTTTCATGTGTGAAATATATCTTTATTATCTATCTATTATCTATGATAATGGAATTGTATATATATATATAT
>NW_017259375.1:2005498-2012121 GCF_001594045.1 Atta colombica
ATCCTTTTTTTCTCTTTTTACAACATGTAATATATATATTATTTTTAATATACATATATATTAAAAAAAAAGAAGAAAAGATGTATAAGAGATTTGATATTGAGAGATTTTCACTGTTATTTATTTTTGCTTATTTTTCTTCATTCAACGACCAGAAAATGACAGACTGACGTAAGATACTTGTACTTGCGTTTCTTCCATGCTAACCAAGGGAGTCAAATCGCTCTCTTTGTCGGCTTAGCTATTTCTCTTTATTAAATTGATGTAACTACAGCCAAACAAACAATCCGTAGTTAAGAATAGATATTATTGGTTTGGCAGATATTATTATCGATATGCGATATGTTATGTCGCGAACTATGTGAATAGCGATAAGCTGGATTGTCATCGAATGCGAGATACGTCCGTAATGCTTACTAGATATTGATTTATTGTTGTCGCTCTCTTTCACCGTTTCAAAAAATAACGGATTTTTAACGTAGTCGTATCTTGTCACGCCAAACACAAATTTTCCTCTTGCAGGCACTTTTGCGAGTTGAGAATGTTGCGAAAACATGTTATAAAACATCGTTTTATATCTATTAATTATTTAGCACCGAGAAGTTATTTAACTGAGACAAAAAGGAAATATTTCTTTTATGTAGAATATTTTTTATTTTTATCGAAAAATTTTTATAAAACTGGAAATTCTTTCTAAAGTTAAACGTATCTTGATTTTGTTTTCTTTTTTATTCTCGGCGTTAATACGCTGAAATAAATGAAAATCGATTTAATTGTCATGCGAGATTTTGGAGATTTTGTCGTTGGCGTGCCGAATTTATTTGAATATACCGAAGGCGAAACGTGACGAAGAAGGGTCTGTCTCTTCCTCGTATCGATCCACCAGGTGTTCTATATATGTAGGTCTAATGCGTAATTGTCGAGGGTCGGCAGTGAATTCTTGTCAATGCGAGATCTCTTTTGTATTCTTCCGTCACTATGGCCTGAGGACAATTCACTGAGACGAGATGTTCCGCCATACGGATGCACTATGGCAACCTGAGGCCTTTTAGTGTGCTAACGATACTTCATAAAGAGGTAGCGTGTGCACTTCTAAGTGCAAAGATAAACATTACTGGGTTATCGGCGTGAGAATGCTGTCTGAGATTTAAGGAGTGTTGCAAAGGCACCGACACGTTTCGCGCGGGATTGCAAGAAATCCAGGCAAATATTGTGAAACACACAGATTTACATAACAATGACTTACTAAGTCTAATTGTAATGTAATGCATATGTCTGTAACAATAAATATATGCATCCGTGGTATTTTAACATATAAATATCGCTCATTATTTGCTACAACAATGGCACGACTAAAAAAACAGATTTTTTTCTGACAATAAGTTTCAAATATTTTAAATCGTCAAAATTCGTAATTTTATTTTTGAATTGCAATTTTGAGATAATTATAATTAATTGTAAAGGAATAAGAAAGTATATGTTTTTAAATTATATTCCCTTTTTTTCTTTATATTCCTTTTTGCAAACAATTAAAAATGACAGTTTTTTTTAATTATGTTGTCATAGCAAATGTATATCGTTGCATTTGAATTATTTTATATGTATAATATCCACGTAGGTAAAAATCTCTCAACGAAACTGTCAGATTTTTGGTTGAAATAAATATATTGCCATGTTATTTGATACTATATAGACAGTATTATATAAAAAATATGGATGTGATGATACATTACGTGTTAAAAATCTCACGTTTAATACGTGCAAGGCAAAACGTAGCGGAATTTCTAGTGAATAGTGATAAATGCCTCGTTAAAAGTGCAACGTGGCGAGAAGTGAAACACTGTTAGAGAAGTGACCGTCGCCGTCGCCTACGATGAGCGTGCTTATTTTCCGCGAACGTCGTCGTTGAGAAGCTTGCTTTTGCTGGCAGGGCCCGCGAGCCCACATATTTTTCAAGCCTTCGGATACGTGCGCCAACTACGAACTTTCACGTTTCCCCGAGCGCGGTGTGTTTCCGCGGATATGCATTTCTCTTCTCGTACACGTGCGCGATGCAGAGGAGGAGAAAGAGCATAAAACTTTTCCGCTCGTTTACGGACGCTCGGAGGTTTTCGCGTGCAATTTCTTCACCGTTGCGCCCCGCTCGCGCATATTTTTCCACACTTTACTCGCGGCGTTTAATGGTCAAATACGCCTTTCGCATTTGAAGCGTTATAGGCCGCAAAACTGCGCGAGGTGGAGACCGTAAAAGCGAGGAGAGCCTTAAAACAGGTCCGTGTAATTTGATCTTCTTGGATGTTATTAAAGCAACCGCGCGTGATTCTCTTTTGTCCATAAATTTTCAATTGATTAATATTAATAGAAAGTATGATGATTATTTAATCGCATGAAAATTTTATGATTATTTAATTATGATATTTTAATTAGAATATTTCTTTTATTTTTATATTTTAACACATTCCATTTTTATATTCTCTCTCTTTTACATTTTGTTTATCTATATTTTATTTAATTGATTAACAACTATTAAATTTAATAGTTGAAGCTTAGAATTTTAAAAGAGAAGGAAGGGGGGAGAGAGAGAGAGAGAGAGAGAGAATGAAAAAATTTCATATATAATCCCACTTAGTATTGGTAAAAGTTGACTTTTGTATACGGCTTTATTCTCAGATTACAAGCTATTAGCGTTCCCGACAGCTCCCCTTTGTTTCGCAGACTCGACCTCTATTTAGGTTCAGGTATCGGATATATACCTGGTCCTAAAAAGGATCGAAGGATACCTCTATTACTATCCAGTCATATTTTCAATAATCTGCTATTGGACTATTAAGATAAAATTATTAATCATATCCGGCAGATAATCGATCGCACAATCCAAGATATAATTCAAATACAAATAACTCAGATATCTAATTTTAGATACATTTCAAATTTCATGCTTCATAATGACAACAGCGTACATTCACTTTTAAATACGTCTGTTATTAGACTGTCGATTGTTTATATATTATTATAACCACAGGATGCGTTCCAAATTACCCACAAAGTGCATAATGCATTTGTCCTTGTTATTCATTGAAGAATAAAAAAAAAAATAAAATTATATTTCATCCTCTTCATGTGTAATTTGGAACGCATCCAGATAGATACTATATATTTTTTATAAGATATATTCGATAAAAGTTCAAAAACAAACAAAAAGAGGACAAAAAAGTCATAATACTATTTTTTTACAACAAACAGTAATTATACATCTGTATGTGAGCAAAATGAGAAAAAAACGTCCAACCTTTTCTCTTTAAGATGTATTAGATATACAGAGAGATGGTCAATGTCAGGTTTTTTGTATATCTGCATAGTTGGAAAATTTATGTCAAGTTTAACACATTTCACGGGTTTACCCAAATTTTTATGTTAATTCAATACAACATGTTAGAAAGTAACACAAATATTATGTAAAAGATTAAGATTAATTGTAACATTTTTATACAGTTTCGAAATAAATTGTGAAAATATATTTTTTCAGTAAATTTTTAATATGTTAAATTAACAAACATTCACCTTTTACTTATTTATCATGAAATTTATGTTTTAAAACTACGTTTTTATGTTATTTGTTCACTTATTCATAAATTGTGTTATTTAACTGTATTACAATAAGAAATATCAATTTAACATAAAATGTTCAAATAATATGCTTACATTATTTTAAATTAACACTCGGTTAAAAATTGTAAAATATTAAAAATTTAACACACAATTTTAACAAGATTTTAATGACTATATTTTTAATACAAATATAAAATTTTTACTATGTGATACATTACATTTATTACACTGTTTTTATATTTTTCACTAATTTTCTTTAATGTCATCATATTTTTAATGTATAAGTAAATCAAATAAATATTTGATATTAATGAGAATCATATATTTGTCCGACAATACAACCATCGATTCTCGTCTCTTACAAAATATAACTTTGTATTTTATTAGTCGATTATACAGATAGTCGCATTCAGAGATTTTATTGTTTTAGAGTTATACTGTTAATATTTACCGAGTATTCTGCAGAATATTACTGTGTAGTGTGTTGGAGTCTTTGATTTCGTAAAAAAGTCGAAGTTAGGTAAGCGAGTTTAGCGGTAAATGAGTGGCGCGAATGCGAAACTATTATCTCCCGAGGCTGCGTGTGATTTGAATTTCAAAAATGTTGACGAACCGAGTAGCTAGTCCATAAGGGGAACGTGTCTTTTGGTTCCGAGTCATTTGCGAGCGTGTGCTGCACCGCCACACAGCTTGGCTTCTCAAAAGATCGCGCAATTAGTCGTACCGATGAATAGGCGCTGGTAGAACGATTCCTTTTGAATCGTCTCTTTGTCACGCGTTTTCCTTTCGCTTCTCCCCCGAGGCTATTTCTGGCCGGACTCGTGCGAAATTCATCGCCCGAATTCCTGGCACGGAGTCATCGCGAGTTTCACAGTTTTCGGCGAAGACTAATGGATAGACTACGGCGCCATAAACGCGCGGTTTATCGTCCGACCGCGTCATATAACATATAAATGAACATGTGTAAGGCCTGCGTGTGTAACGACCGCGCGTGTCCGGTAATGTCTTGAAAACATAA
This sequence comes from Atta colombica, assembly GCF_001594045.1. Classification (NCBI taxonomy): domain Eukaryota; kingdom Metazoa; phylum Arthropoda; class Insecta; order Hymenoptera; family Formicidae; genus Atta; species Atta colombica. Next base: position 2,010,126 of record NW_017259375.1, read on the forward strand.
ACGGTCTTTTCCCGTTCATACTTTCAGAAAAAAATCGGGAGAATTTTTATTATTATTATATTTATATAATATTAATTGAATTAGAAACAAAATTTAGTAGTAACAATAATTAAAAAATGATTTAATAATAATAATGCACGAACGATATAATAAAAGAATGAAATTCCCGATTTTTTATATCATTATTATAATAATGAATGAATTAATTGTATCGATTTGTGGATTAAAATTTATTTAATTTATTGATATCTAATTTCTTTCGATTAAGATTTTTTTTAGAGTATTGCAAAATTTATTTGATTTTAAATAATCATTTATAATTTCTTTATTTGAATTTAATTTTTTTTAATTATGAAACAAGTGAGTTAAAAAAACCTTTTATGTAGGAAGGAAAATATATTTTTTTAAAAACCTTATTTTTAGAAAATAAATATTAATTACTTATTTGTGGTACATGATAACATTGTTTCAGCATAAACATAAATAAACAGAACATTTCGCGAAAATAATTATTTGAAAAGCTAAATATTTCTTGACTACATGAATACTTTTTATACGTCTAAATAATGAATTTTTCATCTTTGTTAATTATTAAAATAATAATATATTTTAATTAGTTTACTTTTTTAGGAAAACTAATTTTGAAAAATGTACGATCTATTTTATTTTTTGTTAACAAATTATTAATTAATGTTTACTTTCTCTAAAAATGTTTTTTTAAAAAAGCTATCTCTCCTGTATGAATACTTTGCACTCACTATGTACCTATACGTCATGTATAATAATAATAATAATAATAATAATAATAATAATAATGATAATAATTTTATTGTTAAAATAAATATAAAATAAATATAACAAAAGGATAAAACACAACATATGAGATTGCACAAACAATAAGACGAAGTGTTTAGTAATACTGCCTTGAAATTTAAAAACTAATTACATTAAGTTCATAAGCTAAAGAGTCATATTTAAAAAGAAATATGATAGGATTATCGATAATTCAAAAAGGAATATGATTATCGACAATAATATGATAACAATAATTTTTATTTCGATATGATATTCTATATGTACATGAAAAGGTATATAATCTTCCATGTTGCAATTGTATACTGAATTCAATACCACATGAACCGCAATTGTAACGATATTCCCCTTGAGGAAAGAATCATTTTGACAAATGCGGCTATCACGCTAACCACGCGCTCTACAGTTGTGGTAGTAGCGTTGCCGGCAGCATTGCAATAGTAGTAGTGTAACCGGCGATGGTGGTGGTAACGGTGATGGCAGCATCGGGTGCAATGGAAGGGGCAGGCATTGACTCAGTGAACGCCAAACGTTCAAGCCGTTATGACGCGGCGTGCGAGACAGTCCGAGTGACGCGACGCCGAAAATATCCTCGCGACGCGACACGATAAGTGATTAGCGAGGAGACAACAAGCCTTACGACAATCCCTCGCGTCTGTTTGCGATTACGATTAAATCGGAGCGTGAATTACGTTGTGTGTGCGTTGGGGCCACCGCGTGCTTCTGTTCTCGCATTCACGAGAGCCCCTTCGGCGAGCCGTTCGGGCATTCTCGGCCGACGCAGCCGAGCCACAAGAGTAGAGTGTTCATGTGTGTGTGTAATATAACGTATATGTGTATACGTGCGTGACCGCACGTAGCCTGGCGGTGTAATTGGTGAGAGTGTGTTATACGTGCCGGAGGAGTGTCGTCGTATATCCGTCCGTTTCTTTTTTTCTTTTCCTCATACGAATGAAGTGAGCGAATGTGCCTGTTCCTTCTCTCGCCGGCCAATGTGGATACGTAAATAATAAAGTGCGCTCGGCTTTTGCCGCCTTCGTGCGACTCCCCTTCTCTTTCACTACGTGCCTCTTCGTCTCGCTTCTACCCCCGGTATACGCCGGTACAGGAGGTACACAAGTCGGATTACCACACCGCCGTGGGACAAAGGATACACGCACGCACTCATACATATATATATATA
>NW_017259375.1:2012221-2025438 GCF_001594045.1 Atta colombica
GGCCCGTGTATGGTACGTGCAAGCTGATCGAGACTCAACGGTGGCGGCGCGGTGCCCCCGCGGGATTATTTATCGACCCGCACAAGGTATTGAGAGTTTGACTTTTTGTGTACCGACGACGACTCTTTTGCTGTGCCGCGACACCCGTTAGTATCGTTAGTAAACCGAAGAGCCTTTCAACTAGCAATAAACGATGCCGACCGTGTTCGCCCGTAGGAATTATTCTTTCCCTCACTTCTAGCGTGCGTTTTCTCTCTGTGTTTCCGGTAGGTTTCCTGGGGAGTTCCACATAAAAGGGATGTCGAAATTAGGTGACCTGTTTTTCTTGTCCATTTTTATCTTTTTAGGCGACTTGAAAGAAAAACGTCAATTTATATGTTTTTTTAACACAATAGAGTCTCATAACTTTAACTCGAAATTCGAATTAAAGTTGGAGTAATTTCACATGCCTTTAAAATTCAGTTATTGAAATAATTATGATATAATGTTGAAAAGTCAATAACTTTCTGTTCAATGTAAATTATAACTTTTAATTTGATCTATTCTTTTCTAATTCTTAGAACTAGAAAAAAATAAAAAATAAATTAAGATTAAAATTAATCTATATTGATTGAAATAGGCTTTAGCGAAATTTTTATTTGCGTCCAAATATGAATTCATTAAATCTTTTTGGACTCGAACGAAAAACATCAATTCTTACACAATTCTTTTTAGCACACCTCAGGATCTGATAAATTTATTTCGAATTAAAGTTGGAGTAACTTCAGATGTCGTTAAAATTCAATTATTGAAATAATTACGATATAATGTCGTAAAGTCAACAACTGACATTTGGCCTTTGATGAAATTTTCAGCGAGCAAAGATCAACTCACGATTCACCACGGAGTACATTTTTACTATCTCTTTGCATATTTTCTGCTCCATATATCTCTTATATTTGAAATATACAACTTTTCCTCCGAATTTATATCTAGTTCTCTCTTGAAACGGATATGTCGCAAATTCAACTGACTGCAAACTATCTTGTCAATTAAATTATTATTTTTTTTTATATTTCCGAGTTGTAATGCGGTGCATTTCATGTCATGTTAATAGATCCGACATGAAATACCGATTTCGCGTCAACTAATTTTAGATAATACGTATTCATTTGAATGAATTTTAATGAGATTGCAGGCTATTTTCTCGGTAGGGTAATTAATTATGTAAATTTGATTGGATAAAATCCAGGGAGAATGCGATGACGGGAATAATTCAAAGCTCATATTATGTTACAACGTAATATTTCAATGCAACATTTCTGCTACGTGCATATTGATACCGAAATAATGCATCAATAAATATATGCGTACATTAAATTATATATATATGCTATACTTATACGGTATTAATGATAGGTTCATAAAATATAGTAGATTTAACTGGACGAATTAAATATATACAAACAATAAAAAGAAACATCTTTGAGAGAGTCAATGTGAATGGTGTTAAAATATATCCGATCCGATATATTTCTATAATAATTATAATAAAATTAACTGCTTTCATGAATTCTCTAAAAACAGTTAATACTTAATAATTATCGCTGCACGATATATAAAATGATATTATTAATATTACTATTAACATAAAATATTCCGCTGTCATTATCTCACACAATTGATCGTACTTATTATTAACACAATTTGCGACTGAGAGTTCTCATGATATTCATTCGTTATATTTAAGTCGATTATTACAAATTTATAGAGGGCGAATAAAAATTTTGACTTTGTTAATAAACCCAATTTACACGATGTCGAGCCGTCAAATACAAATTGCTCTTTTCCAGCATCTCGCTGGCCGAGCTACTTATTAAAGGGCATTACCGGACTTATCGGAGCATATAATGACGCTACAACGATGGAGGAGCTTTAAAAAGCAGACGCTTGTAACGCGTGCTGCTCGTTCGACGAGCCACGTCAGTGATGCGCAATCTTCTTTTTTCTTTCTTTCTCTCTTTCCTTTTTTTATTTCAAAAGGCCACTCTGCGATTTTTCCTTTTACACGCGACTGTGAATATCCTTAAATGCTTCAACGTAACGAGCTTCATATCCTTTTTTTTTTTATTAAATGTTTCCTGTTAGTCATATTTATTGCAATGTTATTTTCTATTTAAATGAATCATCAACGTATAATAATTTATAATTTGCATGATTTCTTTATACCATTTATTATCTACATGATTTTTTTATCGAACTATAATTAAGTTTTTTTTTTTTTTTTTAGATCGTGAATCACCGTGTCGAATAGCAATTACCATATAATGACATTAATGACTTTTAAATCTCACAAATGCATTATTAGCGAGTTATAAGATTTCTTTACAAAATTATCTAGAATTATTGCTAATTTAAATTTGTGATATATAGTGTTTTATTTTTTACAGTATACGTGTTTGATCAACAGATGCGAAAGTTTATCGGCGCAAAAAATTCATCACAGCTATTGTCAATAATTAAGTGGTGTAAGTTATAACAAACGGAACTAGACCGGCGGAAGTCGAACACGAAAATTGCCTCTATTGCATCGTTTACCTTTCTTTCTTTTTACGCTAACGCACTGGTCGTGGGAACGTATGATGTCTATGCTAGTCACAGGCAGAAGTGTATTTTAGACTGCTTTTCACTCTTTCAGCTTTTATAGCATCTTTTTTGAAAAAGAATTTTATGCACATAACGTGCTTGCTTTATATACTTAATATACATGTATCTACATTTCTCTCGTGATACACAATTCTCGCACTTTTCCACAGAGAATAAAATCGGAAGCGAGGTGGAATGAATTTCGATGATTCAAACGGGTGTAAATAAGATGTCGACGCTGACAGAATTTCCTTTTGCGGTAGCGTCGACTATTCTTTCCTCTTTTTTTTTTGCTTTGCCTCGTGAAAGCGCTCGTAATATCGGTACTTGCGTTGACGCGCTTGTAAAAGCCCCCACCGTCTTTTGATGCGAAGATAAAGTAGCCGTCTGTAATATTCAGGTTGCTGCTACTTCTGAGCTTTCTCCGAGCGGAGGACAAATCGTCATGTCTCTCCTTCGTGGCTTATGCGTTTTCTTATGTCGAGCTGAAAAGCGCCGGCGGGACTTTGGTGTAGCTACGGAGTTTCCTCAGAGCTACTTCCCGTTCGGTTTATGATGACGTAAAAGCTAACCGAAAACGCATTTCGTCGGCCCTGAGTTATTTATAGGGGGAGAAAAGGGGTACATTAGAAACGTGGCGGCACTTTTGAGGGATTTAAGTACCGCGTATCGTAATAGAAAGCTTTCAACATTTTGTTGCGATATTCTGCACCTTTTCAAAGCTCGAAGAAAGCTGAAACTTTTATGAGGGTATATTAATCACTAAATAGCTTTTTAAAGTAGGCAAAGGGAATGAAGAGAAATGCTTCAAAATGCACAATATCGCACTGTTAAATTTATAATATTAAATTACACGCAATTTGAGTTATTTTTAACCATTTCTATAAGTTGCTATTCTATTACATTGTTCCTATTCTTTTATGTTGTTAATTTGATTAAAATCATTAAAATAATGGAATTAAATAATTTAAGAGAGATTTAAATAATTCAAGAAAATATATTCGATTTAACTCAAATTTTATTTATTATTTATTGAATGTACACGTTAACATAAATATTTGAAATTAACCAGAAATGAATTCATTTTTAATTTAGACGTACAACGGAAGTTAAAAATATCAAAATATTATTTATTTTAAGACATTGAATTATTATTGATCTTTCATATCTAAGTACGACTTTATTAATCTAATATCACTTTTTCAATTGCAAATTGCATATATAAACAAGAGACATATTACAAGAGACATGTACATATTACAAAGCTATTGTAAATACAGATTGAAAAGCGATAGAATATATTGATCTAATTTTCACTTTTTCGATTTTTTTCAGTGTTTCAGTCGAATCAACAATTCATGTATTGTAATTCCCCGCATAAGTGTATAAAGTTAAATAGTTGAACTACGCTGTGAAGCCGGTTTAGTAGTGTAATGCTGCAAATCACAAATCGACACTTTTCCGCGAGTATCGCCCACGCTCTCGGCAGATTAACTCGGGGCCGGTACGTATTTCCGCGAGCGGTCGAGATTGCAAGTGTCACGCTAACGTTGCGTGCGTGCGTGCGTGCGTGCATGCATGCATGCATGCGTGTACGCGCACGCCATCGTTCACGTCTCGATTCGAAAATAAAGCATATAGTAGGCGAGACATGCATGCGCAGCATGCACCGCAGTTTGTCGTGCATCGAAATCTGCATTTTCAGACGCTTTTAAAAATGGCCGTGCATGTATGCTCGCAGCATACATTTATATTTCAGCGGTTCTCGGAGTGTGGCGTATATGTTTCACTTTGTTATTATACTCCGGGAAACGCGAGACCCCGTGCACGAGTTTGTTGCAAATTCTTAACATACGTAAATGTAATGGATTGCACGTAATCATACGTTACGGAAAGGTTGATTATCATTATTATATATCAATTGATAACATTATGCCACTTAAGGAGATTTCTCCCGACATTGTTCGACTTTGCCATTTAATATCTCATTGAAATAATATGCTTGTATATCGTGTTTGATAATGACTAGAAATTTCTACAATGGTTTTTATAGCGCTTATTACTCAAGTACGTTAAATCTTGCTCTCTTTAAAATAGAAAAAAAAGTAGTAAACTTCATGCACGAATTATATTCTTTTATCTTTTTTTGCGTCGCTACTGATCGGGTTTACTACATTCCGGAGTTAAAAGGTTCTACTATTCCATCGCGTCGAAGTAAAACGCGATTTTCAATGGCCGGCCAGCTCGGACAAAACTGTAATTCGTACTTAACGACCTTTTAACGATTTTTCCGCGTGTCCGCAAACGAGCGGCCACTGTCGGTGGGAGCGATAAAAGGCAACGTTATTACTTGAAGCGCGATAAGTTCACTCAGAAAATGCATGGAATCTATTGTCAATTCTACCATATATTCTCGCAGCGATGTTCGTTCCGATTTCACGATTGAACTCGGTATTGAATAAAGCTAGTAGCTAAGTTAGAAAATATTAATCGAGAACTCGGAGAAATTGTGCAAATACCGGTCAAGATCGTTTTAACTTGCATGAAATCCTGTCATTACGTTTATCTTGCCAGAGTGGGACGCCAATTTAATATCTAGTATAGGGCGCAATGACGTAAACCGTAATAATAACGGTAAACGAAAAAGTGTCAGACAAATGGCTGACGTGCCGTCGACGAAAAGTAATAAAAGCATTGTCACGCGCGTCGCGCTGCCGACCACATTGTATAACAAATAACCGTTGTCTCTAATGACAGCCCACATGGAAAACTCGTTATTAGGTGGCATAGTGATTTGCGTTTCCTCTTGCACTAGGATTCATACGTATCGTACTCCGCAACCTATTAAAAAAATGGGGAAGCACCGCGAAAGGAAATGGATTGATATTAATGTAATTTTTAGCGAAGATCAGAGTGTTTACTATCTCGAAAAACTGGGAAAACCTGACATTTTCAAGGAATTTCTTTTTTTTCACCTTTATTACAATTATCTTTAATAGTACAAATTAGAATTAACAAAATATTAAATATTCATTAAATATTCAATATTCCAACAGATCCGGTTTGCTGATTCGATCTTATTGGCTTAATTATGGAGGTGCAAATCAGGAATTTTTTCATGAATGATGGAATTGAGTTTCAACTTTTGGAATTTTATTTATAAATTAAAATTCTGCCTCTTTCTAAAAATATATTTCTTTGGTCTTTTTTTTCTTGATAATGCAAAATGTTAACATTCAGTATAGCATACAACGCGTATAATCATGTGCATTCTCGTGTGTCTCGTGAATTTCTGTTAAAAAAATGAGAGTGGCGATTAAAGACAATACTCATTAGAATATATTAGTTCGTTGATACTATTTTGTAGTGAGCTTCTCTTTTCCTCCTATAAGTCCTATAGGTTTTTTGCGGCTTCAATTAAAGAAAATGATAGATATATATATATCTCAGATAAAAGACTTCTCTGGCTTCTGTTAATTTTCAATAATTTGTTGCTTGCACTTCAATTTATTTAAAAGTTGTATTAAAATGTTCTTTAATCTTACCTGAAATTTTGAACAAAAATACTTGAAAAATGTAGGAATTTTCGGAGAATTTCTTTACAAGATTTCTGTAAACATCCTGAAAGATTCTTTTTCCAGATTATCACTAATTGTCTCCAGATAAAAACGTCAATGCGTAAGTGTTTAATGAGAGTATACTGATATATTTTGGAAATATTGTGGTACAGTTAGTGTCTATAGTGGCGAACCTGTCATGGTCGATTTATCGCGTTACACACTTTTACGAGCCCATTTCCGGTGACGGGATTACCAAATCGCGTTGGGATCATGGCTTACAGGACCTCGTGCGAAATATCGACCGGATTAAACAAATCGGCCGAGCGTGCATTAACGCCCGATTTTACTGCGTTGGATATTTATCGCGTTACTGTCGGCTTCCTAGGAAAAGCGCTCGCGGTTATATGGCGCTCGTTCGCATTGATTTTCGCCCCCGTTTATTTTTCCGTCTCGCTCAGTATCGAGCGAGGACATCCGACCGGAACACTTTGATTTCCGTATCATTACAGGCGCAGTATTGAAATATCTGAATATAATAGATATGATTGCTCGAGTAATAAAATCATTTTAAATTTTAGTAAGAATATCGTAAACATTCTATCTCGATCTAACCAGTGTGCACACGTAATTTAACATTTTCTTATATGAGGCACTCAAACACACACTTATAGGAAAGGTTTCCACATCCAATATTATTATTACTCTTCAATCTGTCATAAAATAGAATCAATATAGAGATAATTGTATTTATATTGTGTTGACAGAAAAATATTTTACTTTTAAATAGAAAATTCTTAAATGTACTAAGAGAAATATTTGATATGAATAACTGGTTATTTTGTCAATATATGACTTATAAAAACTTTTACTTTTTAGCTTAAAAATTTTGTTGTTTTATTCAAAACATCATTATTCGTTAAGAATATTTTTTATCTTGTTATTAAAATTCTTTCTGAAGAGATTGAAGAGAAAAAATTAAAATGTTAATTTTACAAAACCAAATGTTCGTTCATGTTGTTTATGCTGGAAAAATTATATTTGCTTCGTATCTTCTTACGCATCTTTACCTGACTTAAACTCGTAAAGAGATAAAAATAAAACGTGCGCTGTTCGTAATACAGAAACCGTCGTAACAGAAACTTGTAACGGAACAGACAGAAGAACGATAATCGATGGTTTTGTGCTCGTCAACGGAGAATAATGTCTTTTTAAACGAACAGATGCCAGGCTTTTGTGCAACCGAAAGAAATTTCTTGGCTCGACTATACCAATTTCTTACGTTCATAATGGTTCGGGAGATATCGTTATATTGCACGTTATTATCTATCAGCGTCTAATATAGGTATTTACGTGAACTCCTGAGTTCTGATAGTCAAGAGTGCCTACGCCCACTATATCCGATAGAGCAGGAAGAGAAAACAACTAGAACATACTATAGCTATTATAATCTTTCTCTTGCGATCGCAATTAACTCTTTAAATGTTATGACCGCCGCGAATTTCACGTATAAGCGCAATAAACAGTTTTATACAATTACTTAAAACGCAGACAGAATTGAATTTTCAGAATAACTGGTATTAAAAATTAAGATAATTATATTTTATATCTTACATTATTATGTATCTTTTATATGTAATATGATGTTTTTTCCTTTTTCCACTTAAATTAAAATTGGATTGTAAAAATTGTATACGCGATAAAATTGTTTATTGCATAGTAATTGCAGCAATGCTATTCACTTCAGCGTGAAGATAATAAGCATAGATATATTAGATACCATTCCAATTTATATGTATTCGATAAATTATCACATAGAAAATTTATTTTTTATATTTTTAGAAACTACTTCGATAACCGTATTTATAAACTGGAGAATTCTTAAATGTCACATAGATAGTTTATGAAACTTTGCTGATTTTATATTTTCGAATTTGTTTTAAACGTGTTTTACAATAATTGTCTAGATAGTCAGATTTTTAAATTGTAGAACTCTTAAATCAGTTTCTACCAATTTAGATTAGCTTTATCTCGGTGCAACTTACTCTCTTTATCTTTTTAAGAATTCGAAAAAGATGAAGAATTAAAGTAGAGATTAAAATAATCTCATTGGTAGAAACAAACACTAGATCCCCCACACAAAAATAATTTTTAGATTAAAAATCCAAGTAATAAAACATGTGTACAGTAATAAACAGAAAATAATGAACATTACAATGAATGAACAACATGTAAAAAATATGTCTATCTATGTAGATATTAGAAAAGCGTGAAATGTATGAAAATATTAAAGATTTTTGTCACTCGCTCGTGTCGTACCTCAATCTGTCTTTGGACATCTCTAGAACACGTTTGATAGATTGCCGGAAATCATAAGTCATAGTGCGAGCAAATTGAATCGCACGGTAAATACAGGAAGTGGTCTTCATAAAAGATCATTTTTCTTCCGAACGAAATACGAGTGGATACGGATTTACTTTCACAAATGTTACCGTACGGTATGCGCATGACTGCAGAAACGGCCTGTTTCACTGCGAATAGCAGGCCGTAACATCCTTATAAGCACACATGCTCGTTCATCCATCGAAATAGCTATTCCGTTGCAGTTTCGGTCTTCCTCGCGTATCGCCAGTAGACATTAAACACCCGTTTCGCATGTAAATTTGTATTTTTACGCGTAATCTATGCGATTTGTAGATTTCTTTTGTAACTGCAATAATAAGTACACCGATTTCATTTAATCTGGTTTCGCGACAAGTTTTTTTACACAAGTTTTTTTTTTAAATCGACAGAATTATTTTTGTGAAGGAATACTTTGCCACAATTATAAAAATAGGTAGACCCATTTTTATTCTGATTGTTGCGTCACTTTCTTCTTTATCATGATTGCAGAGATAAGACGATAAGTTCTAACCAAGTGATACAATTCTGCAATTCTGCTTTTGCAAGAGGTAAAGCTCTATTTGAGTTTATGTTAGACAAACATAGTTATTCACAAGGAGATTAGTTACAAACTTAATTCGAGCAATTTACTTAGACTCTGCCGTTTATATAAGATCTCCTTAAACTAATGTCGAAGTAAACATTTATTCGACAAACTCTGATCCTTTTGCTACGTATACCAAACCCGTATGGGAATAAGCATTTCTTCTGCGTGAGTGGAGAAAGCTAATCTTCAAACAATTTGTGAAACCAGACTTAATATATGCAGCCGATCGGAAGTGGTTTGATCGCGGGGACTAAGTTGGGGAACCGAATTCGCGGTTTCAGTTCTACCGAGGCAAGCTACGAAATTCCTGGGGCAATTTCTGAGGGAGAATCGAATGAGAGTTGGAGAGTGGCGTTGGAGCGCGGTAAAGGGTGGGATTCTCCCTATGAGTAAAGGAGATAATAGGGAACATCGTCCTCGACCCTCTTTGTCCGCCCCTTTCGAAAGCTATTCTGTCGAATCCTCCGCGCGTATTACCAGCTAACGGTAAATGTCCACATATATCTATGCCCACCGTAATGGATATAGTCGGATGATGGTAGGTCGTACCTGCACCAATTAGTGTCAAACTACCGAAATTGGGACTGAACAAGGGGAGGTTGTCGGTCGTACCTCGAGCCGTTTCGGCGACGATAAATTTTTCGTCAAATCGATTTAATCTACGCGAATGGAGGCGGGTAGTCTGATTAAATTATCCGAAGCGAAATGGTCGCGTAATCTCGTCGTATCAATCTTTGTTATTGTATTATCGCGATTTAAGCGAATTAGCGGGCTTGCGGGAATCGATGATCGTTTCATGAATTTCACAGAACGACAGACGTTCAATGATAAATAGCACGTACGCGTTGATAAAATAACTACGAGACATTATAAATATTGATTGAATGTAAATGTGTTCAATTAAGAAAAATTATGTTAGAAAGTTATGCTGGTTTTATTTGTTTTTCTCAATTAGAAAAAATTGTTAGAACATTATATTTTTTTTTTTAATGATTTTATTTGTTTTCCTCAATTAAGAAAAGTCATGTAGAAAATTATGCTGTTTTTTTCACAGTTTTAATATTCAGTCGTCGTAATAACACTCTCTTAATAGACGAAAGTTTACTTTGTGCGATACACGGTAGCTATCGGTAAATCCATTAAAGACGAGATATGCACATAATTTATTTCCCGACGCGCATATTACACACGTAATTGCGGTACACTGAATGCATAGAACAGCGCAACCGCGGCTGTCAATCACGGTGTGACACGCAAAAACTCGTAGCCTCGTTGAAATGAAAACGCGGTGACACATTTGATTGCGAGCGTGCATATATACACGGACGCGTTATTAGTGTCGGGCATCCACGTGTAACGGCTTTATACATCTTTATATACCAAGATAAACTATGTAAACTATGTTTTTGTGTGTGCTCCGTGCAGCATAATCAATGCAGATAACGCTTGCAGCACGTATCACCTTTCCGGTCTTCGCATCTTGTTTCCAATATGAACTTATTCGGAGAAGATTCAATTTATGTCCTCCTTTCTTGTTTATAATTTATTCAATGACTCCATCGATCAAAGAACTCCAATCGGAGCTGTGAAAACTGACGGAGATTGTTGTCGTTTGCAGAAATAAATTCGCGATTAAATGAGATTAGGAAAATATATATTATACGCAAATAATAATAATCATTTATTCCAAGTATTTCAAGTATTTGTAAATTCGCAAATTTATCGTAAGTACATCAAGCATTACATTTATTCACAATATAGTCCGAATACAAATAAGTTTAATACTTTATTCAAGATTTTTAATTAAAATAAAATTCGATTTGTTTATAATATAAAATTGTTTCTTCAATCAATTTGTAATTTTTTTAAAAAGAAAATAAATTCTTCAATGAATTTTTCTAAAATTTGTTATAAGCTATTTTAAGATTATTATCAAGAAAATATTTTTTGTTAAAGATAATCTGAAAGAGTTATTTTTAAAAAAAGAAGTTAAATAGGAGTCATTACTTTTTTTAACAATATAGAATGATATTTTTCTATAATAATATATTTACATTCGAAATCAGTTTTCGCATAATTTTTTCACTCTGTAGGAAAGCCCCTGTGGAGTTAACAGCGAATTCGGTTTACTGGAGAGATAACGCCAGTTAATCTCTATAATTTAACGCGATCCATTTTGATCCGCCATATTCAGGCGGATCCGACATTCGTGCATGTATCTACAATAGTTGGGAATGATAACGCTTGCTCGACGCGATAATGCACGCCGCAATATTTATTGGCGAGACTTAAAAAGTTGATGATCGATCATGCTTTGTCGAAAGTGCGAGATCGTATCGCACCGCGTCGACCGTTATTATTTCTCCTGAACACATTGTGCGAGAGATATCGAGTTGCGCAATACGTTTTAACTTATGTATGTTTATATTTGTAGACCACGCCACGATTTATCGACCAGTCTTAATTAAACCACCCCTTTCGCTCTTTTATTAGTCGTAATTTAACTTTGCACATAAAGCAACGCACTGATTTAATCGGCAGCGCGCTGTTAATTCTGAAAATTGTGCTAGTAATATAATAACGAATGTACTAAAAGATATTTCCATTCCTACGGACAAACATAATAAATACCGCGTACTTATTTTTAACTGAATCTTTAATATTGGTTAATATGAGTGGTAATACACTAATTAAAATGTGATGATATTTTTCGAGCTGCGGTCTCTTTGCTTACACTGAAACGAGAGTTCCGATGCTAATGACGCGCTTTTTAACGCGCAAAATTTAATGAGAATGCAGCAGAAAGCGACAGCGCGCTTTGAGCCCATTGAGTTCCGCCATAATGAGGGCAAATATTTACACAGTATTTTATTATTAATTAAATCGTTAACGCGGGCGCACGGAGAGAGGGATTCGATCGTTGACCGCCTATATTTAACGGGAGAGCTAAATTGCATTTTATATCGGGGAAACGAACGAAGTCCATGTGACTTTTGCATAACATTTTATAAGTAATAAATAAATAATATTCGATAATTATAACGTCCTGCCCTTCTCTCGCTTTTGAAGCCAAGTTTTTATTCAAAGAACAACTTTGTGCAACTTTATTTATAATTATCTTTGTTTAACGTGTAAAATATTTTTGTATTAAAGTGGCTGCCGTATTAGAGCGAATGTTTATGTACTACGTATATCAGCGGTTATATTATATCTTCCACTTGCACATTTACGCTCGATTGTGCACAATATATTCACGTTATACGAGACTGTTTACATCAATCGAGTATGATACATTCACGGATAAAGGCTAATATTCCCGAAAAAATGCAAATCAGCATCAATTTTATTCAGTATGGCGAACGCGGTAAGAGATACGGGAGGGCTTATCGAATTTCTCGGTCGTCGCAGTAAAATCTTTCACAAAGTCGATCGCAGATATTAGCTTAGTTTTAGCGATGAAGTCCACAGTCGTTCAGTCCAGCTACCGCGAATCGTAACGTTGCCAGTGCGTTTATACGTCGCGTAAGTTTATCGCGCGCCGCTCGCGATATCTATAGCTGATAACATCACGACACGAAATTGTTCGTGCTGTCGTCATCATAACAAGTTTACGTGAACGAGCGAGAATATGCTAGAAGAGCATCGACATGATCATGAAATCAATAACTGATTCGCAATTGTCCGGAAAAAAAGGTCTTTATAATTTTGCTGCATACTTATATACTTGATATATATTTGATTGAAATTATTATTTATAATTTAACACAAGATGAATATATTAGAAAGTAACACAAATATTATGTAAAACAAATGAAAAACGTAACATTGAACAATTTATAAATAATTATATTTCTTCATTAAAATTAGCATTTATAATGTGTTAAATTAATACATTTTATTTATTTATTTTAAATTTCATGTTTTAAAAATATTTTTATATTATTTGTTTACTTATAAGTTGTGTTATTTTAATCCTAAGAAATATCGATCGTATAATATATCTTTAAAATCTTTTTCGATTGACACGCCTCACTTTTTTTTCGATT
>NW_017259375.1:2025538-2032995 GCF_001594045.1 Atta colombica
TTAAATTGATTCGGTATATCATACCGCAGTGTGTTATTCCATAGTGAGGCATTTAAAAATTAAATATATAAAGTAAAATATATAAGAAAGGAACAGATTTGAAATGTTACACGAATGTTAGAGACGATGAGATAGCTCTCTGTATTTTAGGTACACTTTAGATTGTCCATTGTTGATATATCTAGATTGTCATGTTTGGAAACTCAGATATCTTAGTAGATCAAGCTGTATTTACATGTAGATATCTGTGTTGATTTAGATGTTATATAGAGATAGAGCCTTCAAGTTTGGATCACTGAAATCAATTATCTTATATACCATTATCGTTTCGTGCATCCTTTGGACGGTAGTTACGGACAATTAGGCTAGAATAGGCTTTCTATCTCTTAATGGCTGAAATCTCTTTCTTGCTCGATACCCTCTCAGGTAGAGAACCTGCACGCTTCCACGAGAGCATTTAAATTCTTCGTTAATATCTCCGCTGCGTATTAAGGCTCGGCTTATCCATTATAGCACTCGCATCGAGCGATTATGGAAGCCTGATCGAGTCGTTCCATCAATCACTTCTCAATCTCCTTTCATATATCTGCCTCTATCAACCAGCCGGCACGGTAGCGGCTTGTGTCCCAAACGGAATTATCAATAGATTATTAGCGTATACTTTCACACGTACTGTTATGAATAATAATGATAATGACTCTTGAATTAATAATACACTCTTCTCTTTTTTATAGCACGGTGATATAACCATTAATTTCGTTAATATAATATAATTAAGATATAATTGCGCGCGGATGTCAAGACTAGACTTCGCTTATATGCATACAAAGGAGGTCTAGAAAATAATGAAAGGTTTAAAACCTGATGGTCGTATAGATATACCGAGATTATAAATCTTTTCTAAAGAGAAAAATGTGAAATTAGCTCCTTTGACTTTCCTTCACGGAATTTCGCGCGCGCTTAAACACTTTAAAGTACAAAGACACAGTGCAGCTTTAATGAGATGGAACGTGGCGCCATTAAACGATCATCGACGTAACTCCGTTAATTCCAGCATAAGGAAGGCAAAAAGCTAATAGCGACGATTAGGCTTGTAAAACGGCTTGCGCGGTTGTCTGTAATCGCGAGCTCAATTTGTTTATTCGTCTGCGCTAATTGCACGGTCGGTGTCGCTTGGCAATTTGTAACGGGTGAAATAATGTTCGAAGAGAAAGAGAGAGTGAGAGAGATCGTCGACGACTTTGTCAGTCGTCCGGTTTGTTTCCGCGGTCTACAGTCACAATTAGGTAAATAGCCAAGCATTCTCGACTGCGCTAGGAGAGTGGGAGAGACGATAAATTACGAGCGACTCGTAAATCGCCGACGAGTCGGGAGACTTTCAACTGTCGTATTAAGAAGTCAAGTGCTTGAAGCGAACAGTTGAGTGAGAACGAGGGAGACAGACTGGGAAAAGGGAACGGAGAGAAAGATCAGAGGAGAGACAAGAGAAAGGCACAGCCATTGAAGCGTCTTCCGTGGCCGTCGCTCTCCCGCATGGATCCATGAATGACAGAAAAAAATAGATGCCATAATCATCGCATGCCCGCATCTTGCGTGTCCGCTAATCAACCGGTTATCATCGTCTCAGCCGGCTCAGGAGATTAGTTGTCCACTTCATCACCTTATCCCATCTCAGATGGCTTCTTTTTTGTTCAGAAATTCTGTGATATTCATATAAATACATACAAGGAATTGCATTAGTGTTTTATGCAGCGAGATTCTTTAATCAATTCAATCTTGGTGAAAATATCGAATTAAATAATTTTTTATTTTTTATAATAATTTTGTAATTTAAACATTAAAGTAATTTTTTTTAATAAAATTTAATTAAATCTTAATTTGAAAAATATATATTAATTTTACTATTATATTAAAATTATATATATATACACACACACACACACACACACACACACACAATATATGTATAAATTTAGATATATATTTTTGATATTAATTGCATCGAATGTTTAAGATATACTATATTTTTTAAAAGAAGAGGCTATAACCATAAATAGTTCATAGCATTTCAAAGAGAACGTTGATATCTCGAGACACGCGAATTGTGCCCCTCCAATTTTTAAATGCGTCACGGACAGATTATATTTCAATCTTTTCAAGCATAGGATTACTTCTTGGAATAGCCTAACTGTACTTTGTTGAAACTTCTATGGCCACTTTCGCTTCGTAATGATTACCATGTTGTGGAAAGTCAGAAAATAACACGACACGTTAGAGTTCAATCGCGGGAATATCACTTGAAATACGATTCGTCTGCATAATATATTGCCTATAAATGATAAATATATCTTATTAAAGATTGATTGAGTGTTTAATTTTCTTAACATTTAAAATATAATTTGTAGCATTGTTAAAATAATCCAGATTAAATCAATTAAATAATATAAATGATAGCAACTGAAATATGAAAAACAATTTTCACATTTTTTAAATATGTTAAATAAAAATTCTTCTCGCAAATTAAATTTTTATATCAAATACTCTCATAATATAAAACATAATACAAAAGTATATAAACCGAGAGAACTCAGAATTTCGATATCTGCAAATTGATGATATATGTACGTAATGAGAAAATCGATGCAATGATTATTTTACGCTAAAATTAGCAAAGTGGCTGTGCTCACGAACAATATAATTATGTCCATCTGCTCGACACAGTGTCATGCAGTACTGTAACGGGTGATACTCCCCGAGTAGCGATTAGTTAGGTAACTATTTGCGCGAGACTTTCGAGAGAAGAGAGATACGCGGCGTGTGAACAAACAGGTATGCATATACGCGAGTGTTAAGACTTATGTATGTACACGTTCGCTTATCCCCGTAATTGGAAGCGATAATTATGAATTAATCGAATAACATTCTGCTTGTACACTAGATATCTCGCTCTTGCCTCACATATCGTTTCCTTTTAGATATACCTTTTGAATTATTATTTCGCATTATTTTCTTTAACGAAACGCAATTTATTGCAAGATATTGTCTTCTCTTTTCTTTTACAATCTATATTTTGCAGTTATTCTAAAACACATAATAATACATGTGTACTTCTGATCTGTGTTTTAATTTTTATCAGAAGTCTTTCTGCTGACGATTCCGCATCATCTTGCAAAACGACAATAGAGCGCACAATGTCTGGAACACCCTGTACACGAGCGATGGATTCTATGCTTGATACGGCTCATGGACAGTAGGCGTTTCCAGCGTCATTATAAATCAGAGTTAAACACGCTAATTATATCGGTCCGCGGTCGCCATCAGTGGGATGAGGAGGGGTCAGAGAGGGACTTCAACGGTTCTCAATCAACGGCGCAGTTCGCGCGCTGCGCTTTCAACTTTTCTAATTAAAGTGTCGTAACGAACATAAAACGGGTTACGACCTTATAACTATTGATAATTCCGGTGATTATTCGCGCTTGCATGCGTTCGTTAACTAGATATTTGTAGTTAATAGCTCGTTACTGTCATCCAGTGAAATTATCACGAAGGATACGATGTGTAGAAATGTGATTAATTCAGATATATTTAATGTTTGATTCCTTTTTATTATGTCTAAATTGAAAATGGGACCAGTGTGTGTGTGAGACTTTAATTTAAATTCTGGTTTGGCCGAATATTAACTGGTTTTATCTGCTTTAATAGAAGCAGCATTATGATGTATGTATTGATTACAATCTTTAACTAAGTAGATAAATGGAATGCTTCAAACATAAAAAAGAAATTTATTTATATAATTGTATTTTTTAATAAAATTCTCTAAAATCTTTAGAGTGGAATTAATTCTAAGAAATAAATCTCATTCTTAAAAATTAAAAATTGAGATTCTTTTTTAACACTGGCTCAATTGTCATTCTTTGTTACTCTTTATAATTAGATTCCACTCCAAAGATGTATAAAGTTAAATCCACATTTAGTTATATGAGATAAAAAAAATATAAAAATAATGAACTTTTAGACTTCTGGACGATACTTTTTATTTTCCTTGAATAAGTTTTTTTTTTTTTTTTTTTTGGTAAAACTAGGTATATGCGTGGGATGCTCTAGTCATCTACCTACTATGCTTAAAGATTAATGTGACGGAGGGAATATCAAATATTCTTTTAAGAAACTTACATATTTAGTTATTTAGATTCTTCGATTGAATATAGAAAAGTTAGAAACATAATTATAGAAATTAGACCAAGTAGATTTATCTTTGTCTTTTCAATTTGTCTTACAGTTCGTGATAAGAAATATTTAGGTTGGAGAGAATTCGTCGCGCACGAACGCTCATGAGAAACCTCATTCACTCCTCGGGCGAATGAGAACCTCTTCGTAGCTCATTCTGTGCTGAGTAAGAATGGGTCTCGAAGGAAGAGGAAGTGAGAGGAGTCTAAGAGACAGAGCGATGAGGCGATCTAACGTGAGATAATGAGTTAAGACGAGATAGCAAGTTACCGATGAAACGTATGTGTGTGAGTACGACGTACACGTATGCACACTTACGTATGCGTGCGTGTGCATATTTACGCGCGACTGAGTACCAAAAGTCGAGAATGAGAACCTCTGACCATTATCCGGCAGCGAGGCTACTCTTCACTTAAGTCCCATTCGTCTTTCTATCGGATTGCCCTTCCTGTACACGTTCATAGATTTATCTTTCCCAAAAAACCTATCTGTATCCGATCTGTGAAAGTTTTGTGTCACAAGAGTAATATATTCCATCAAATGGACAATGTTATATCACAAAATGCTTAATAAAGTTTTAATATAGGAAGTCAAATTGATTTTCGAATTGTCTTAATGAAAAAAAGAATTTGAATGTTTTTTCAAATATTATTACGTATTAATTACTTCAACGAAATTAAATTAGAAAAATCGAGCGATTATTATTGATTGCTTCTATTTTTTAATATTAATATTATATTTTTCGTGTAAAAAGATAATATTCTCAAATTTTTAATCTTTCAATAATTACATTGATAATTATTTGGTTTTTTTCTTTATTTCTTTATTTCCATAGTAATTTATTTGTTTGGTTTCTTTAATAAATAAAGATAAGAAACGTTAATACTTCTATTATATTAAAGACATTTAGCTACAATAATAAAAAAGTTATCTTTCCAAAAATGTTACGTCGAGAATAATGGCATTATCGAATTCTGCATAATGTCAAATTTCGGATGCAAATATTTGAAAATCATATTATTCGTTCGTATCTCTTTGTTTCAATACATTCATGATGTGAGCTACGCTTAAAGTTCTCCTTGGGGAAGGAGGAAGAAGGGGGAGGGAGAGGGGAGGTAAACAGAGCGTTTCTTGAAAAGCTTGCCTTCGCATTTTTCGCGATCAAACGCCGCTGAAATTCCTGGCTCGGCCGCCTGTCGAGCTTCGATCCGCTTTTTCATTGCGCACAGTGCCAAGAAGTTAGTCGGCCGGAATTCACACTGACTCATTCGATTAGGTCGTTCGTTCGGTCGGCGAAGAGGTTCGTTCGCTCGACCGAGGACAGAGCTGGTTTTGCCACGATTTTCATACCGTCGCTGCGCGTCATTCGTTCGCCGTTCTACGTCTCGTTTTTATAGTCTCTACAATCCGAGGTTGCCAGTTATTCATACTGGAATTTTGGCATAATCTTGTTAAAAACACTTGGCAAAATATCATATAGTTTTACTGTAAAGAAAAATTGAAACAGTATTGACTAAAAAAGTATAATTTACATGATGTACTTTGAGAGATAATTTTTGGTATTTGCGGTTATAATTACATGTTATCATAACAATGGTTATTATACATATAGTTATAACGTTAGTAATAATAACTACTTATACTTTTATCAACAAATGTATCTATATACTTAACACACATGTGGCCATTGAAAATGACTACAAATTATAGTTATTTCTTCCATAAAAATGATTGCAATTATTATTTAACTATAATTTATAGTCATTTTTGCTATATATTATTTTCTAGCTGTATTGTTAAAATTATATATGTATATACGATAATATATGTGTGTGTGTGTGTGTGTGTGTGTGTGTGTGTGTGTGTGTGTGTGTGTGTAAAGAAATTTGTATTGTAATAATAATCAGAAATACGAAAAACTTTTCTTTTGATATATTTTTATTAGCGATACTTTTACTAGTGCTAAAAATAATGTATTTTCAAATAGTAAATAGCTAATGAATAAATAACGTGCTTTTTTTGTAAGTAAGTTAATATATTTTATAAGTCGCATACAACACACCTTTTCTGAACATTTTAAATAAACATGTTGTACTTGCAAGAAGCGCTGTATAAATTATGTTGACTCAATGAGAAAAAGTTTCATAAAAAGATAGTACAAAAAGTAAGAATGTATTATTGCTCGTAGTTTTATATATAATAAGTATTATTGCTCGTAGTTTTACATATAATAAATATTATTGCTCGTAGTTTTATTTAATTCATGGGTAGCAAAGTTTTTCCATTATTATTTATTAGAAAGGTTATTATCTATATGTTCATTCATTCATCCAATTTTCATAATTTGTAGAAGAGAACGCTGTGATGAAAATGTCAAGTGCAATTATTATACTTATAGTATCGTTGGCATACATTTGCTAATAATTTAATAACATAATAATGATATAATTTAGGCTTACTGGTTTAAATATTTTAGGAAATGTGTTGGGAATTAAAATATTAGAAAATTATCTTCCCACATTACTTGAAGCATTAAGAATGCTTCGAAGAAGGATTTTACGTCACAGCAAGTTTTTTTTTGCTTACTTGACAAATGTACCGTACTAGGCTATGATAATTTTATCGGCAAAAAATTGCTCGCGAGAAGTAATTTTTCATTTATTTTCTCATATACAATTCAAGATAGCCGGTGACACTTATAGCAGCTTACATGATTTTACAAACTTGCATCCGGGAAAAAAATCTACATTGTCGCTCAATTTTTGTAAAAAGTGCCCTTCCGAACAATATAAAACAACATCTAATTATACGTATAATTATAACGTCACATATTTATTTTTGTTTAACATGACAAAAACGACATTTTTACTCGATATTGCAAAAATGTCATCAGTTTTGCTACGTTATGAAGAAAAATTTTACTTATAAATCGATTAGAGCAGGTTTGCTAGATAGATACACATATATATCTATATTGACTCTAAACTTGGCAATGTATGCCATCGGAGATACACGTCTCCGCTGTTTATCGCCCAAGCTTGTAATTTCCCGTTCAAGATGCGTTTTTATAAGTCTTATGTTTATAAGATTTGTGCAAACATATTTGCGTACATCTCTTTACATTATCATGATCCTTCAGTTTGCAAATAATGCTCTTAAGAAAATTAATGCGCGAGTATTTTGAATGAAATTCTGAACTAGGATCAAAAAATAAATTGGAATATATATAT
>NW_017259375.1:2033095-2041329 GCF_001594045.1 Atta colombica
CATTAGTGGATTATAATGCGAATATTAAAAGATCAGTCGTTTATCTATTGCACTGCTACGATCTATCAGAGGTCGCGCGTATCTTTGTATTTTTGGAATCCTTGATCATGTCAAATTATTAATCGCTGCTCTTTAAGTTCATTTAAGCGTCGTCTTCACTTCACTTATGTAACTTTAATTTATTGAATTCTTATTGAACAATGACAGTTCTTTTTTTATCGATGCTTAAGAAAAGCTAATACTGATCACGATATAATTTTTAAAATTCGCACAAATTTTGAAAGGAATTATTTTTCAACTTGCTCATCAAATATTTGATAAAGAAATCGGAGCAAGAAATATTGATATCCTATTAGACTAAATCGTCCCTGATACATTTCACGGCGACATAAATCTGTCGCGTTAGTTGAGAACGCGTATATATCTCTGCATGTAGTCGCATACATACGAACATGTATACAGTATTGCGGACAGGCTGCCAAGTTTGGTGGCGGTTAAACGAACGTAATTTCGTGACGCGGGATATGCGAGACAGGACAGAGTCATTATCGTCGATCTGTGCTTTCGTGTCGTACTGAATTACATTCTCGCACCTTTCTCCATAATCGTAAAAAAAATAATAAAAAAAATAGATCCATGTCTGGGTGCATGATGCGAATCATCAATACATCATATGCGATAAAGCGTCTGGCCAATCCGCTGATATCAGCGGAATCTCGTATTGCGATCTGAAACATCTCGTCGGTGCTTTTCACTCGAACGCGGATCCGTTTCTGCATAGCGCGAACCATGCGTATAAATATTTATACATTCGCCGAGAATATACAATCACACATGTTTGTGCATGCAAGCGGACTCACGCAAAATCCAATTTTTATAGGCAATCATAGATATATTTCGCCGGAGCTGTTATAGCAAAAAAAAAACCGATATACAATAACATCTATAAAATCACGTATGCAGCGGTACAAAAATCATACTCGACGTTTAGAAAGATAGATTTTAATTTTTGGAATCTATCGAAGGTTTGAATATAATTACATGTACGAATGTGCGGGAAGTGATTTGATTAATCATAAATCCAACTGAAACGAGAGAATACCTGATTTTTTTCCGTAACGGCGAAATCGTGTTTAACGATCAGCTACCTACACTGAGTAACGGTAACGAAAATCACTCGGGAATTTAAAGGCTAAATAGGGCGAAAGAAGCGCACGTTCGGTTTTCGTTCGGTGTACGGCAAGCGATCAAGGATAATGCCTGTTCATCTGTATGCGCTCACTTGGCTTCATCTAGCCACCACGATCGAGCTTGGCTCGATCCTATCGATCGTGACTCGCATCGAAAGAACGGTTTCCTGTATTCTAGCAATCTGATCGGAATCTCATCGATCGAGAAGCAGGATTTGACCTTTACTGGTGTGCGTCCCAATGTTTGCAGTTATAATCATCAGAAACTCTATTTTAAAGCCTATAATTTAATTCCATATATGTAGATTCAAAAAATTATCTAAACCTATAGATATATATCTGTATGAATTCAGATCATTTTTCCTATATTCAGATACGATGAGCAATGCTGCAAAAATTGAACAATTTAGCAACCAATTCAAGCTTTCTACATAATTTTTGATGGCTCTACAAAATTATCGTGAGATCTGTATTGAGTAAAATTTTAGATAGTTCAACAAAACCGTCTGTTTTATATGTATGTAGAAAAAGAGAGAATTACTATTTTTGTCAAAATATATTTAAAAATGATGCTTTTTTAAATATAGAGAAAATTTTTCTTTTTAAAATTTTCATAAAATTTTGCATAAAATTTTATATTGATATTAGAATAGTATATTGATTGTGAAAAAAAATTGTAAAAATAACTCGAGGAAGGTTTTCGCAATTGGAAAACAAGTTTTGATCGGCTTTCATAAATTGCTGATACGAGAAATGGCCTTCGTTGGGAACGCATTCGCAGAATTGGCGCCGTCAAGAATTGACCGCGAATATTGTTGCCTGTGGTTACAATTTGCAAGCGATCGACACTGTTACATTCGCGTCGGTTGGCTTCGATCCCCGAGATAAATTTAAGCGATTGTAATACATATCTTTACAGAACGTTCGCGCACACATCGCTCGTTCTGGAGATACGGTCGTTTCCAAGATTTATCACGCGGAAAAAAGATATTGAGCTGTCTCGCATCTGAAAAGTCGAATTTGGAATCCGAATCCGAATGTAATAAAGTAACTGCTGTTATACTTTTTTTTAACGTAGCTTTGAAAAATATAGCACTCTGACATGACATGCAGTGATATTGGAACTTTGCGAAATATTGCAAAATTTAAAACTGCAGGAAATATTTCTATTTTCACGGAATGAAAAAGAAATTAAATTTTACATATAATAGGATAACAGTACCGAACTTAGGATTATAGTCGTCGATATTCAACGGCCGAAAGTGCGCACTTAGAGAGAGCGCGAGCGCTCTGAGTTCCCACGGTTAACGACAGTACTGGTCAAGCACATATTTTAGAATGCTCGTAAGATGCTCGAACAGCTGCTGTCAAACGAGAACGGGACAACTTGGCACAGTCATCGACTCGGAAAGACATATGCTTGAAGACAAAATCTTCCGCGCGTGAACATGCACTGTCGGGAGCCAATCGTATATTCAGCGCTGTATAATGACTGCGACACAAATTGGAAAATATGTGTTACGACGTTCTCGATCAACGTTAACGTTCCGCGCCGTGAAAATGATATAACGCTCGCTAAATCACAATATACTGTTATAAAGTACATATAGAGGGAAGTCAGTGGCGTGGAATGTATATCTGAATTTAATACTCAAATAGAAAGAATTTGTATATTTTTACTTCGCGTAGTTTTCATCATGGGAATTTTTCCTCTTATTGATTTATTGGACTAGTATTTTAATGATACAAATATTAACGTTTTATATGTACATCAAGTTCGTAATCGATTTGTAATTCTAGCTTTTGATATAAAACGTTTAAAATTTAAGAGCTATAATTGAGTATAAGAAAGCAGAGGATATTAATAATACAGTTTTGTAGTGCACCGCAGAAAAATAATCATGCGTTACATAAGCATACGTGCGTGCCGCAAATAATAACTTCCTAACTACATCGAGTTCGCCTGCATAGTTTTATGGTATAGCAAACGGTTCTGTAAACTTAGGAGCTGTAACTAAATTGGAGAAATCAAATAACATTATTATGTATCGTAGAAAAATAATTGCACCTTACGTAAATACTTATATATGTTTATCTCGATAATAATAAATTCTTAATTACATCGAACGTGCCTGCTTTTTAATTTGCGGTAATAAATTGTACGAGAATCTAGCTGGTTATAAGTGAATTACATACATATAAAAAAATTTATACGCATTTTTTTTTAGTATAGGAGGTGTGTATTATATAACATAGGAATAATTTCGAATTGCAAATTTATTTTTTTAAATAGCAATTAGATGTATGAAATATTTAAAAGCTTATCGACTATATAACTGAATTACATAAATAAACAAATTTTAATACGCTTTTTATAGCATGCGCCATTAGATATCAAAGAAATAACGATTGAGTTAAATAACACATTTGATTATATTTCTATTTATATAAAAATGTAAATTAATTATTTTTGTGGTTAGTTTCAAAGTAAATATCGTCCATATTACTGTATGTACTTAATAAATAATGAACTTGAGTCTTTAATATGTTTTCTTAAATTAAATTGTTGTAATTCCATTGTTTCAATCAAATTAACGATATATTGGAGCAGTGATCTATAAATATGATTAAAAATAATTCAAATTGTATATAATTTGACATTATGAATTTAAAACAATGTATAATCGGTGTGTATTGTTTCTAATTCGTTTTTAAAATTGCAATAAAATATTCGAAATACTTAGGAGCTCAAATTATGAGAAGAAATGCTATTATATATACAGTTCGTAGCATACAAGGACGATGGTGTATTACATAAATTGCATCAAGCCGTTTTTAGTTAAGGAATATAATGGTCCATTCAGCAATCTTACGGGCTATAACTGAATCGCTGGGAAATCAAAGAATATCATTATGCGCACTGCGTGGAAAAATGTTGGTACGCGTTACGCAAGTGTGCGCAACAGTTCAGAACGCGCTGAAAACGCGTAAGCGATTTCCAATAATATTTTCACTTCAGCCGTGACGCGTATTGGCAGCGGACGCGTTTGGCCTCGCATCAGATTCTTGTCGCCTGGTCTGCAGTGCAATCGGATCTGTACCGTTGATGCTTTTACGTTGTTAACATATCGAGTAGTACATTTCGCGCAGTGGTCCTCAATTATCTTTTTGCATTCATATTTGGAGGAGGAAATCAATTGCGATGCAGTGAAATTTATTATTATTAAGATGATTTCTAGTTAAAAAAATTCAATATAATAAGTCTTAGTCCACTTTTCTAAAAACATGAAAAAAATAAACTTTTTAATTAAATTCAGTATGGTAGTGCGATATGTTTGAAATTATTCAAAAAGTATTACATTGAATTTATTATGAGAAAATTATATAGTTTCATTTTACATATAAGATATATGTATTTCAGTTATTTCACGCAATTTTCTAGTTAAGTCTAATTTTCTCGTGCTACACGAGAAAGCTTTGATCAGCTCAAACAAGTGGTAATCCCCAGTGTAGTACTTGGCACGAGCCAATCCTCTATCGAGGTATCGCGCTAGTCGACCGACCTACCACTCGCTTGACGGAAAGCTTCTATTCGCTCATCCCACGAGTCGAGAGAAACGAGTTTACCTGCTTATAGTGCCCACCACCGAAGTAGGTAATGGCCACCTTCTTGGAAGGATGGTCTCTTCTTCATCCTTTTCCGTTCCTGTATCTTCTTTATCCTTGGCTTCCTTGGGGCTTTTCTAACTGTGCAGCTTTTGAGGATTAAGAAATATGATCAAGCGATTCTTTATGAAGACGAGAATAATATTTCTGCGACATGTTGAAATGCCGGATTCGTAGCAGCGCGTTCTAGCGAACAGGCTGCTTCGACTAACCAGAGATATGCTTTGTTAAGCAAATTTCATTACAAACCTTCTCTCGCATTCACGTCTGAAGTATATAAGAGGGGTCGAGAATATAATCATATTTTTGTACTTTAGACATTTATTATTGAGATAGAAATGTTTGTAAAGAAATATATTAATATCTATTGTTTTTTTAAATATTTTACTTAAAAAATAATACGAATTATCAGATATATAAATATATCCAACCACATTATTTATTCTTCTTTATTATATAGAGACCAGTTTGTGTCGTGATCTATTTTATTACAAAATGATAATTTGTTGATTATTCAACAAAAAAGAACCACTCGAACGAGAATAGAGTCATTTCTCCTAGTTTTTGTACGCTGAATACAAATCCGGTTTCTAAATTATTCCATCACGTCATAATTTTAAGAAATTTACATTTAAAGTTGCAAAAAGGTCTATTTTTATATTTTTTATCATATTATATCTATATGATATGCTGAAAAAATTTCATTGCAATCAAAATTAAGCATGATAGGGATTCTCAATCCTTAAATAGATTTGTAGTTATAATATATACAAAAATACGTAAAAATAATTCTTTTTTGCCAATTAAATTGCAAATTTCTCAAAATTAGACGTGATGAAACAAACTTGGAAAATTTATGTTCAACATTCAAAAAGTTATAAAAAAATGACTGAATTTTCTTCCCGTGTTCGAAAAAAGTCATTTTTTTGTTGAACATGTGTCATTATTTATATTATTGTTTATAAATAACTATTATTAATAATATCATAAACTAGCAATTAACAAGGCGAACGAAACCGAAGCATTACACGCGTAAGTAAGCAATGTTCTCTTTTCCCTGCGATCGACCGATAACAGCGGCGACTAATCACCCAACTTTCCTCCATCGGTAGTCATTCCGCGGTTTCCGATGCCGTATAACTATGGACAAAACGAAAACTTTTAACGACCTCGTATGCCACTCTTCGATCATCGATGTGGAGGAAACGTCGGTTCAGGATATACTCCGGAATCCGTATTACTTCAAAATCACGTTAGGTTATACGGATTTAGCGAAATCATCCGTATGTTGCCGAGTAACCTATCTTTTTCTTTTTTCTTCTTGTTCCTTTTTCCTCGAGACAGAATCGGGTCGAGAAAGATCTACACGTGCTAGACGAGGGAGTGAACGAATGAGTGCACATTGTGGCGAGTATGAACGCGAAACCGGCTAATCTGTTTGTTCGGCGAACTACTTCTCGACCTCAGTCCGGCCTTTCATCTCGTTGCTCGCAATGAGCTTCTCCACGGCTCGTGCTCTCTCGACAATCTCTAATGAATTTGCGATTGAAGTTCGCTGAGTACTCCGGGAACTTTCTTTCTCCCTTCCTCCCTCTCACCACTCTCTTCAACGTTGATAATGAGAACTCTTTATCGTTGCGTCAACGTCAACTCGATGCCAATTTCCGGCGAACTCTTTCAAAGAGTGTCAAAGTATGTTCTTCGTTTTTCCATATGCCTGCATACGCGATCGCCAATGTCTGGGTTCAGATCTCCCTCTTCGGCGAACAATATAGCTGCTGGGTATCGATTATCGAAGTCTATGAGAGTAGAATAAAGCCAAAGGAACGGACAAAGATTAAGATGTTACATAATGTTATTAAAATATATTTATTATTAAGTACAGTAAGATTTTAATACTGAATATATTTTAGTAATTTAACATTTTAATTTCTGCATGTTCCTTTGAAATATCTTATTCTTCATTCTCATATATTTTTTAATCCATACGAGCATATGTCTATTATATATTTATTATATCTAGTATATTTATAATAAATAAACACATTTATCGAAGTTTAGTTTATATTCGAGATAATTTTTGGTATTTATTGATAACATAGATATATTCGAATTAATTTTTAGTATTATCTTACTAGTTACTTGTAAAACGATATTCATTTGCAGAATCTGAAAAATTTTACTATTTTTTAACATAAATCCTTATTTTTTAAGGTAAAAACAGATTGTCTTAATATGAAAAGATTATAAAACAACATTTTCATTAAAATAAAGAATTCACTTTGATAAAAATATCACTTTCATAATCTCTTAATTTTCTTTATCTTGTTGAAGTTTTGGAAATTAACTTTTCGAACAGAATTCTGTTATTGTGAAATCTTGAAGCTGTAATTGAACACTTTTATCAACTGTCATTAAACATTCATTTTTAAATCAGTGCGAAATACATTTTCTTTCTGATTGATGCAAAGATTAAGAAGTCACTGAAATTCTATGAAAATAATGATTATGATTATTTGTTGAAATAACGATCGCCATGAATGCCGGTTTTATGGACAGTAAATTGGAAATTAGCCGCGAAATAACATTCGGGCCAGGCCGAAGCGAGATGTGTGCGTTTCGGCAGTACACGGAAAAGCAGCTTTTGCAGAGTTGCGCTCTGCACAGTCGGTTGCAGTCACGATCGCATTAACGTGTATACGAGTATGTCGTATATACGTTGCACAGTTGCGGAGGTTACAAAATTGCCGTACGTCGAGCAAACGAAAGAGAGAGGAATTCTCTGTGGACGGCAGTTCTCTGTGTTGGTGAATGCTGCGCGTCGCGTGTGTTAACTCCTTGTTTCGAGGTGCTTTTATGAAAGCATGAAAGCCCCAACGGTGGTTTTCGCGTCGGTGTCGCGTCTATTGCATCCCGCGACCACCGAAATGCGAAAAATAGCGAAGAGAAAGAAAAATTAAAGCCGGTGATACAAGATAACATTTCTCCGGCTCTCTGCTAGAAATTCTCAGCTCATCAATGCAAGTCCATGATACTTCCGAAGATCATAACAATTGTCTCATCGATCATAACAAAGAATAACATTCTGTATAATTCTTACCGTTACATTTTCTTTTGTATATTTCAATAACGAATAAATAAAACGTAATTGATTCGAGATATCTGAAAGCATTGCATCCAAATGATAGATAAATGTAAATGAATGTAATTCCGCAGCGAGTGATTTGCAAAGTTAATCGAAATCCGCGTGACATTCAACAAAGTGTTAAAATTGTCCGTGTACTCTCAGCTTTGAATAACCGTGCGGTTGCGTGGAAGAGAGACAGAGAGAGAGAGAGAGAGAGAGAGAGAGAGAGAGAGAGAGAGAGAGAGAGAGAG
>NW_017259375.1:2041429-2045376 GCF_001594045.1 Atta colombica
AGCCGGTTTCGAGGATTAGCTTGCAATTTCCACGGAGTTGTCATTAACTCGTTACGAAGCCGTAGAACGTGTTGACAGTTATGTTCCGACGGAAATATCCGAATGCCAATAGAGTGGTGTGCGATGCTCGTTAATATGCTGCATATGGTTCGTTACATGGAAAAGCGTTTATATCTGCGACATTTGCAACTCTTCATCCTAGAAATCCTCAAGTCAGAGATTAGACATGTTTAGTTCTCCATATTTTTCAGGCCTGCTTAAGATAGAATGAGATATCCACGCATCTTATTCTGTCTTATGCATCTATCTCAGTCTATTTCGAGTGTTCTGAAAAATATGGCGGACCATGATGTGTCCAATCTCTTACTTGTGGATTTCTAGGATAAAGAGTCACGAAAGTTACAAATGTAAGCGTTTTTCTATATATAATGAAATTAGAAATTATCTAAATGTGTTTAATCTCTTACTTGAGGATCCCGACTTCATCCGAATCTTTTACAATCACGCGAATTGACGCGATTGCATATAGAACGTGTTTTCTAAAAAGATGAATATACAAATATCAAGCATGTAAGCATGTAAAAAGTAGCTTCTCATGGTTTTACACTCAGCTAAAAAGTAATTAAATCTTAATGTCGCGTATACAACTGGTATTCTTTTTCATAAATTCACGAAAGGCATATGATATGTTTCATCTCTTCAGGACTTGTTTCTGTTTTGTGGTAAAACGTAAATATGCAGAGCCAAACGTCTTACGAAAGGCGCAATGTTTTCTCGAGAAATAACAAATTGTAACGGACTTTAATTGCCCCTCGGCTCTTCCACGGCTATAAATCCGTCTGTGTGCAACTCCGTTGTCAGCGCGCGTTTGTACTTGCCGCAAACAACAGCCGAGGTACGTGAAAAATAAAATAAGACGGAAAAGGAGGAAAATAAGACGGGCGATGGCGGCGAATACATCTCGCTATTATGGCTCAGAAGCAAGTATGAGTGACGTGGAAATAGCGAACCTCGGAGCTGTAATAAAGAAGATTGAGCACGCGTGTAAGTAGCAACCGCGCGATTTAAGTGTCGTTCACATCGAATTCACGAGAAGAACTTTTCTATCGTTTCACTTTGCAGAATATCGAATATGCAGTGGAGTTAAACAAAGGAATTGTTAATTAAAAAACACATTTATTATATGTTTAAATATCTAACTTTGTGAATTTAGTAGCTCAACGTAATATCAAATTGGAGTAATCAAATAATTTTGATTTGTTTAAAACGTATAAAATATAAAGGTAATGAATTAAAATGAAATATTTGATTAAAATGAGATATTTGAATTAAATATTTTATTAAATATTTTATTTCTAAATCAGATGCATAAAAAAAATTTATTTTCTTACTTCGTGTTTTTAATGTATTTTTTTATTATAAATTTGTAGGGAAAGAACGATTTTACTGAAATATTAAAAAATATAGTTAGGTATAAATCTAGAAATAATTATATTAGATCAATTAAAATAATTATATGGGGACGTTCAAATATAACGATAATATTGCAAAAAGTTTTGATATTCCAGTAATTTGTTTGAGCATTCAATAATTATTTACTATACATGATCTAATAAAATTATTTTCAGATCTATACTTAATTTTGTAGATACTTCAGCATACCTAGTCTTTCCA
This sequence comes from Atta colombica, assembly GCF_001594045.1. NCBI lineage: Eukaryota > Metazoa > Arthropoda > Insecta > Hymenoptera > Formicidae > Atta > Atta colombica. Next base: position 2,043,104 of record NW_017259375.1, read on the forward strand.
TGGAGAAATCTGACTTGGCCCGTAATCAGTAAAACAGTTAATCATTCTGGTGTGCTATAAGATAGCGTGGGAGTAGGAATCGGCAGAATGCAACTGCGCTTAGTCTCGTGTGAACGATACTTCAATGCCGAAGAATAATGCTTCAGCAAAGGCGGCGAAGACAACATTGCTCCCAGAGACGATAGAACGGTCGCAACAATTGCGCGGCGCACTCGTCTAGAAAGGAAACAGGCTTTCGCCATTCCGCTTTCCATGATCGTTCAATTATTCAACGTTGCCCTCCACGCTGCGAGTCTCACCATTCACACGCGGACAAGTGTAATGGAATATTAACACTGCATAATTAGAATTCAATTCGACATTGCTCGATGCAATTCGGATTTATGCGTTCTGGACTCGGGGAACATAGAGTACCGCACGATCTGTAGAGAGCCATTACTCAGGGACGTCATTAATCATCTATGTAAAGTTTAATGCGTAAAATTAATTTTATATGTCGTGCAAAATTACAGAAAAAAGCAATCGTTGTAGAGAATGAATTAATGAGCCATTTATTTATGAACTTATATGACAAGATTTACAAGATTTAATTCAATTCGTCAAAGTCTGACATCTTACGACGTGTGAAAGAAATTAATTGAAACAATAAATATTGAGTTTCTCTATAAATCTATCATTATCAGACTTTATCAAAAGATAAGGTGTACACTCTTTTAAAGATGTTATATAATCGAAATCTGTTAGAAACTCGACGTATGTACCATAAATGACATGGAATCATAAATTCTCATCATCACAATAAATTGTGGGCTTTGAACGATCTTTCTTGTTCCATGCCGATATCAATTTTCATTTTTTGCTATCTTTATAACTTACTCGTAAATCGATCGATCTAAAGCTGCTGCAATACTGTTGAGGCAAAGTCCGCCAGACGTTCATTCTATTATATACGAAATACGTTTGTGTGAGTATTTTAATAGGGGTATTAACGATAAATTTAACACAAAACGTAGTTGAGATCTTAATCTTCAGCTCGTTTAAGTAAACTCATTACGCGGTCCCTACTTCGGAGGAAGTAGCAGCAGCATCGTTAGCATAAGCGATGACCCTTTCTCTTTGCTCGACTGCCGTGCTACATGTTAATAAGAAACTCACTCTGCAAAACAAAGGGAATAAACTGGTCGTGCCGAGAAGAAACCTGTCTTTGTTTCCGTATTAACGCGTCCGTCGACACGTTTGATTAATTCTACAGATTAACATAATTAATATGTTTCTTTTAAATAAACGCGTAACGGTATTTCGCTTGCTAAAAAAATTGAATATAAAAATAGCTAGTTTACTGCATTTACTTGATAAGATTTAATTAAGAGCTCACTAAACAGGATTCACTACAGATTTAAATGTTAATTAAAATGGATTTTTTTTATTGATGTGCGTAATTATGAGAGTAATAAAACTGAAATATTCTTTATTGTATATGATCTCAAGGTAACAAGTTTATATAGAGATATCTTTATATGTTTCTTGCATAATACTTGTAAACCAAAATTCATTAAATGATAAAATTCGTTTGATATATTGTTTGCGAAAAAAAAACTTTATTTTAAACATGCGCCATTCTTTAAATTCTTTGGAGTGAATCTCACTTCGAAGAATTTAGAGAGATCATTTTTACAAAACTGAATTTTCTACGAAATCTTTTTATAAAACAAAGCAAATTTTTTTCATATATTATTTTGTTATATTTTTTCTCTCAATTACTTCTTTTTTTTTTATTGAAGGGAAGACCTCCAATCTTCGAACAAAGCTTTGGATTGTCCGAAAAGTTCGTGCCGATTTTGAAGGAAAATTGAAACGCAGAAGATTTAAATTTTAGTATACATTTATTAAATTTAAATCTTTTGCGGCATGAATTTTCCGGACAATCAAATATATTACTTTATGCAATAGCAATTTGTTTTTTATTTCATTTTCCGAATGCAACTCATTAGCTCTGCCTCTTTTACTCTTGAATCGAAGTATTCACAGGTTAACTGAACTCTGTTAACAAAGTAAATTCTCCCCTGTTTGGCCTTGGTGGTGGACTTCATTGACGTCATTACGATCGAGGTTCGCCAGAATGCTTGCGCCCACAGCACAGAATAGTTTGGGCTTACCAATTGTTCTCTCAGGAATGCCGTCAATCTCCATTCGTGGAATTGTTACGAGAGGGGAGAGAGAGAGAGAAAGAGAGAGAGAGAGAGAGAGAGAGAGAGAGAGAGAGAGAGAGAGAG
>NW_017259375.1:2045476-2047291 GCF_001594045.1 Atta colombica
GAGAGAGAGAGAGAGAGAGAGAGAGCGTCCCACTCGCGCGATACTCACAGCGTTCTCATCTTAACGACTCGTCTTTATCCCACCCAGTATAAATTGCACCGGATATTATTTTCGTCGCGAGACTCTCCGAAGTCGCGCGATTAATCATGTAACTTAATGCGGGGACGATGTAACTTAAAGTTGGGACGAGTTCCCGACCACGTTGCGATCGTACGATTTTGTGACTTCCGCTTCTTCTTGATTAACACTCGAATATACATATATCGTCCTCTTTTCGCGACATGACGCAAAGCTAATCTAAAAGTACAAATGATATATAAATTAATATATAAATATATAAATTACAATATATAAATTACAATAATATAAGTTTCGCTCAAGGAAACTTAATGTTAACGAAGTAGATGATATGTTAGATTTCTGATCTTCAGCCTACTGAATTATCTATAAATTTTATATAATATAAAATAACAAAATACTGGAAAAAGAGTTTAGTTGTATTAATTGGAATTCTGATAGAAAATGGACAAATCAGAATTTTATAATTAAATCTGTATTAGAATTCTAGTCGAGATAATCAAATGAGAATCATCTGATAAGAATTTTGATTGATCAAAATCTACTGATTTGTTCATTTTCAATCAAAAATATTTCTCTGTAATATAAAGTAACAACTACGAACATAATTGTGAAGTGATATTAGATTATAAATTTATTAATATATACATATTACGTGCAACTACACTGAGAAAAGTGTTCTGATTAAACCAACAAGAAAAACCCAACCAGAATAGCGTTTTGATTGGACCTTTTTGTTGATTTAATCATAACATTTTTCTTTGTATACATATCTTTTTTATACAAATTTTTTTAGAAGTCCACTTTCCGATGAAATTTCTGCGAGAGTTCACTTTAGAGTTCGTTTACACAAGGAGCTATAATCACGCAAGGCATTTACGTCCGCGCCGGTCGATAGATGCGTTATCCGTCTATTCAACCTTAAAGGGGAAACAATCAAAATAAGAGTAATAGCGACCGAGCTGTCATCGTGTGCGCTTTATTACTATAAAGCGATACATCTTTGTCGAGGTCGATTTTCTGCGCGTCGATCGACGGGACGTTCGCATGAATTAATACAATGCAGCGGTCGATTGGGTAATAGTTGATCGATACATTTAACAATTATCTGGTCTATAACCACGAAAGAAACGATATGAAATGGAGAAATAATTGTGCGAGCAACTAGATTTTATCTACTTATTTTTTTTTAACTTAAGTGATTCACCTGTTTCTCTTTGTTATTTGAAGAGATATTAAATAGTATTATAAAACTATCTTGTATCTGGCGATTTATAACATCATTAAATTTAAAAGAATTTCGGAACTTGTAAAGATAATCGATCGCGTAAAATTGATGACGACAACATAAATTGACGTGCGCGCGTCGAAACATTATATTGAATTACATTAAAGAAAGTCTGACAAGTCATTCTCAGTAATTTATGTTAATTCTATTCCTCGCTCTAAGAACCTGTGCTCGGATCATTTATCTCCCATCATAAATATAGCAACTGCTGTTTAATCACTACTTTTGCGCACGTACGATGGAATTTTAACAAATTACACATTTGTAAATTTTATCAGTCATAAATAATTTTTATCTTAAATTATTCTCTTTTTCATGCAATATTTTGTCATTTGCTGTTTCCCTTTTTTTTTCTATTTCCCACGTCGACCATCCACTGTCCACGGTTGCATGCGGTCATGTGTCACGTATAATGTTCCGAGAGGACTCGCTTTTAGAGAACACGGAAT
>NW_017259375.1:2047391-2049075 GCF_001594045.1 Atta colombica
TAATGTTAACGAAGTAGATGATATGTTAGATTTCTGATCTTCAGCCTACTGAATTATCTATAAATTTTATATAATATAAAATAACAAAATACTGGAAAAAGAGTTTAGTTGTATTAATTGGAATTCTGATAGAAAATGGACAAATCAGAATTTTATAATTAAATCTGTATTAGAATTCTAGTCGAGATAATCAAATGAGAATCATCTGATAAGAATTTTGATTGATCAAAATCTACTGATTTGTTCATTTTCAATCAAAAATATTTCTCTGTAATATAAAGTAACAACTACGAACATAATTGTGAAGTGATATTAGATTATAAATTTATTAATATATACATATTACGTGCAACTACACTGAGAAAAGTGTTCTGATTAAACCAACAAGAAAAACCCAACCAGAATAGCGTTTTGATTGGACCTTTTTGTTGATTTAATCATAACATTTTTCTTTGTATACATATCTTTTTTATACAAATTTTTTTAGAAGTCCACTTTCCGATGAAATTTCTGCGAGAGTTCACTTTAGAGTTCGTTTACACAAGGAGCTATAATCACGCAAGGCATTTACGTCCGCGCCGGTCGATAGATGCGTTATCCGTCTATTCAACCTTAAAGGGGAAACAATCAAAATAAGAGTAATAGCGACCGAGCTGTCATCGTGTGCGCTTTATTACTATAAAGCGATACATCTTTGTCGAGGTCGATTTTCTGCGCGTCGATCGACGGGACGTTCGCATGAATTAATACAATGCAGCGGTCGATTGGGTAATAGTTGATCGATACATTTAACAATTATCTGGTCTATAACCACGAAAGAAACGATATGAAATGGAGAAATAATTGTGCGAGCAACTAGATTTTATCTACTTATTTTTTTTTAACTTAAGTGATTCACCTGTTTCTCTTTGTTATTTGAAGAGATATTAAATAGTATTATAAAACTATCTTGTATCTGGCGATTTATAACATCATTAAATTTAAAAGAATTTCGGAACTTGTAAAGATAATCGATCGCGTAAAATTGATGACGACAACATAAATTGACGTGCGCGCGTCGAAACATTATATTGAATTACATTAAAGAAAGTCTGACAAGTCATTCTCAGTAATTTATGTTAATTCTATTCCTCGCTCTAAGAACCTGTGCTCGGATCATTTATCTCCCATCATAAATATAGCAACTGCTGTTTAATCACTACTTTTGCGCACGTACGATGGAATTTTAACAAATTACACATTTGTAAATTTTATCAGTCATAAATAATTTTTATCTTAAATTATTCTCTTTTTCATGCAATATTTTGTCATTTGCTGTTTCCCTTTTTTTTTCTATTTCCCACGTCGACCATCCACTGTCCACGGTTGCATGCGGTCATGTGTCACGTATAATGTTCCGAGAGGACTCGCTTTTAGAGAACACGGAATAAATTCTACTGTATTCTCTATTGGGAGATCCGTCGATATGTCTCCCTCTCCTCATCCAAATCTCCTCGTTTCTCTTTCTCGCACTGATCGTTACTGACGCGGGCGATTGGACTGCGGCCAAAATGCCGCCGGTAAAATTAATCGTTGCCTGACACGAATTCCTCTCTAAGTGGGAATACCAATTTGTAGGTGCGAAACAGAGAGAGAGAGAGAGAGAGAGAGAGAGAGAGAGAGAGAGAGAGAGAGAGAGAGAGAG
>NW_017259375.1:2049175-2060457 GCF_001594045.1 Atta colombica
GGAGGGCGAGACGAGGAGGTTGAGCCACGTCGCGCGCCCGGGGTGAAAGCCGGAAGGTGGAGAGGAGGAGAAGGAGGAAGCGAGTGGGTAGAGCGGGTCTCTAAACATGTCGTTATATCGAAGCTAACAACCCGGTTTACGCTGGCTCTCGACTCGTTCTTGAGTTCTCCCAAGAGAACACCGGCGAACAACGCGCGCGCGTTTCGCTGGTTATTGGCCGCCGGCCAAGTGCTCCTGAAAACTTATCTGACTATCGAGCATTGTTTATGAAAGCAATGTGACTACAAAGTGACGCGCGTAGTCTTTCGAGTAGACCGCGATGCCAAATTAATTGGAGTCTCAAACAGGTGACCGCGCCCTCCTGTCTATCATAGCTCATAAGATCCGTAGATGCTTTTATCTCAGTCTTCTAATTTTACTACACAATTCTGAATCGCTTACTCTGCAGGAGTTTTTTCATTTTCTTCGAGAATATATAGCATATTTTTCTGAAATAACGAATTTTGTCTTTATCATTGTTTCATGATTAATTGATTACTTAAAAATATTCTAAAACATATAATTGTAGATTTCATGTCAATGTTTTTATAATTCTCGTCGTGTTGGTATTGATGTAAACTCCAAGATGGTGTAATATTAGTTTAATAAATAATTCAACACCAACATAATGTTCAATTCATCATATTGGTGTTGATGAAATATCAACACGAGAATTTAACACTCATGATTAAATTATAAATCTACTATATTTTTTAAAATGAATGCATATACATATAATATTATTAAAACGTTCTAAATAAAATTAACTTAATTTTCACAAATATATTATTTGTATTTTTGAATTTATCGAATAAAATTTTTTTTTCGTGTAAAAGGTAACAATAGAAATTAAAATAAAAAAGAAGAGTGTTTAAAATTTATACAATATCTTATTAAAAATATTTTTTTCTGTCCTTGTGATAGCTCTTAAATATCAGGTTTAAATAATAAGTTCTTAGTTTATAAGAGAGTAAATAATAAGGGTTAATTAAGATATTGTGCTACAGTGCAATATCTGTCCATAGCAAGATTGTATAACAATTTATATCGTAGATAGGTTATTATTGCAAAGAAATAACGATGATCATCTCGTCTTTTTTCTAAAACAATAATTATGCTACTGGAATGCGTCTCATATTAACGACGAATGGCATGTCTATCAAGCTAAGAATGCCTCCACGTCTCGGCGTTGTTTTACAAGAAAAAAGAACGAAACGGATTGTGCTTGCCTTGCTATAATGGAGTTGCTCCATTCTCGTGAATCTATTGCTATCTTATACACAGAATTTATATACAGAAATATGTATACAGAAATATGTATACTATAAACAAGTAATAATTATTATTTCAAGTATTTTGAAAGTTTATATATTATAAGTCCCTCACAAGCATTAAATTTATTCAAAATATTTCTAATAAGTTTAATACTTTAATCAATTTATTAAATTAAATTCAATTTATTTATTATATAAAATTGCTTTTCGATCAATTTTATAACGTTCTTAAAAAAATTTTGTTTTAATATATAATGAGTTTTTCCTAAATTTCTAATAAATATCTATATTATAAGATTATTATAAAGAAGACATTCTTTGTTAAAGTTACTTATTACTTAAAAATAATAAATGATAAATTTTTTTTTAAATAAATTTTACAAAAAGACTCTTGTAAAATTTTAATACTAATGAGTGTAAAATTATAAAAATAGGATTAATTAATGTAATGAAAATATAATTAGTGGAGTTGAAATCTATAAATAACAGGTGAATATTAATCAGACATCCTGGAGTGATTGGTTTGACAAGATAATCTTAAGCTAATCCGTTGTGATAAATTAATCGTTACACGTTTAACGTCGACGTTGAAGGGAATCACTTACGTTGTTACAGATCGGAAACACGTCGATCAGCCGAAGCGCGGTTCCGTCGGGAAATCGAAGGGAAGAACCGCACGCTAGGCTGACTGGGAGGATCGTTTCGAGGGACATGGCTTAACTCACGACAAGTGGGAGACAGGTGGAGGAGCTACCATCCTCGGGTCTCAGGATTCCGAGAACACGGATGGTCGTCGAGATTTCCTACGACGTTGGAAGTAATCACGAGTGGTGTCGGGTGGTGTGTTCGTGATCTAAGGGGGGGGGCTCAGTGGCTGTGATCGTGGTGTTGTGTCGGGGATCAGTGTGTCGTCGGTGAAGAGAGTGGTGAGAGGTATATCGGGTTATGCGTCTCAGCTACACGAGTAAGAATTAACGACAAGGGCAAGTGTGGTGAAGAGAAATCAAGGTGGATAAGATGTACACACGATAACCAAGAAGTAGAAGACGCGAGGAAGAAAGAAAGAGAGAGAGAGAGAGAGAGAGAGAGAGAGAGAGAGAGAGAGAGAGAGAGGAGAGACCAAAGAGATACGGCTATATCGCGAATTACGTCGAGCGAGAGTAGAAGCGAGAGAGTAAGTGATGTGTTCGATGGACGAGGCGCGTCTCGCGGGCGGTGGTCGGGGTAATGATAACGCGTGTAGTCACGCGCGCTACCACTACTATTACTTGGTATCCAAAGTGAGAAACGGTGGGCAGTCGGTGACCAGGCTGGCGGGCGCCGGGGAAACGTTTCCAAGGGCATGGCGACCACGCCACTAGGCGGTCGCCTCCCTAACGTAAACCGTAAAGGACCATCTCCGTGCATCGGTGGTGGTGGTATTAGTAGTAATAATAGTAATAGTAACAGTGGTGGTAACAGCAGCAACGGCAACACCAGCAACGGTAACAGCGGCAACAACAACAATAACGGCTTAAGTAATAATAACGTTAGTGGTGGTCAGTCAAGGAGGCAAGAGAGAGCACTGATCGGCAGAGAACACCGCGATCATCGTCACCATCACCATCACCATCATCACCACCATCATCACCATCATCATCACCATCAGAGTCGGGACAAGTCATCATTGTCATCGTCGTCGTCGTCGTCGTCGTCGTCGTCGTCGTCGTCGTCGGGCCAGCAGCGTGAGTCTAATAAAACAAGCACAGTGGCTGCTAACGCCGGTGAACTGGATCCGGCCGCGACGAATGCGACCAATAACTTTGAGTACGACGACAACGAATGGGACATTGGCATAGGTGACCTGATAATCGATCTTGATGCGGACATTGAGAAGACGAGGGACGAGAAATTGAGCTCGGGGACAGGCATGGCTTCTACGCCTGCCTCGGCAGCATCGGCACCGAATAACGCGAATCATCATCAGTTACAAAACTCAGCAAGTGGTCTCAACTCAAACTCCTCGTCCTCGTCCGTCCCGTCGACTGGCACGAACGCCGGAAGTCAATCGTCGTCGTCCTCGTCATCGTTGTCGTCGTCCTCTTCGTCATCTTCATCCTCATCGTCCTCTTCTTGTGGTGTGAATTCAACGCGTTCCAATAGTCCCGGCAGCGGCAGTGGCAGCGCGAACGGCACTGGCAGCGCGAACGGGGCCGGTAACGCAAACGGTACCGCATCTGTAGTCACCGGTAATAAGCAAGCGTCGGGTGTGAACGTGAGCGGCGTAAACGCCGTCCACGCTAACGCCGGTAATCCCGGCAAGATGGCCGTTGAACATTCGGCCACCGTCGACAAGGGCCTCAAGATGAAGATCAAGCGAACGAAGCCCGGTACCAAGACCAGCGAAGCCAAACACGAGATTGTTAAGTCGAACGAGATCAACGGTACCGTCTCGTCGCAAGACTCGAACAACGGCACCGCTGCCTCCTCAACGTCCTCGTCCTCGGCCGTCGGCTCGACGTCCGCGTCGGCCGCGGTTACACAAAACTCACAAAATTCGGAATGCGGCGCGGCCGGCGGCGGTCAGTCGTCTTCGTCGAATAAGTCCAAGCCGAGCCACTCGCCGGCATCCGCTGGCGGCACTGGTGCCGCGCCCTCATCCACCGCTGGCTCGAAACGCGGCTCGAGCGGTCATCGGCGTGACAAAGCACGGGACAAGCACGAAAAACCGCAGAGCAATCACACGCCCCAGCAAACGAAACCGGAGATGAACGGTACCGCGCGACCGACACCGCAGGGTCAAAATTCGGCCGGTGGTGCGACGCAGTCTCAGGGCCCAACGCCGGCCGCCACGGCGCCACAACAGACCCAGGGACCACCGCCCAGTTCGAGGACAGGTTTCTCCGTGTCACAAGGCCCCGGGCCACCCGCGACCAGCGCGGCGGCACCCTGTCCGCCGCCGAGTCCGGCGAGCGCCACGGCGGCCGGCGCGCCGGCCAAACCGGAACAGACCAAGGTCGCCGCGGTGCCAGGTCCACCGCTCACGACACCAGCCGAGGAAGCAATGGACACTGCCGCTAGTCCTCCGCCTGCAAAAAAAATGAAGACGGAACCAAAGGTAAGTCACTTTCTAATTCATTTTGTCGCAACGTGTCGACCATTCAAGTTAGTTACTCGGAATTAGTATAGAAAGTGTTATTTTTATAAAACTTGTGGTAATTTTTTAATGTCGATGAAGATTTCATAAATTTTAACATCTAGATTATAATAATAGATTTAAAAGTTGATAAAAATTTATTCAATGTTGATCGACTCGAATAATATCTCGTTATTTGTTTTCTGAAAAAATTAATTTATTTTTACTAGAGGAACTATTTATCTTCTTTGGATTTATTGCTAGAAAATTATTAAATATTGCGAAATATTTTCGGCTCGAAATATCGCAAGGAATAATACTTTATATAATAATATAATGCTATTAATATGTAATATAAAATATTCCAGATTCAATATACAATATATATATATAGAGCGCTTTATATTCTCACAAGGAAACATAGTATCTAAAGTTACTGGTCATCATCCAATTTACCGAAGTAAGCTGTGCTTGCTTTATTAGACTCACACTGGTCCGATAATGACGACGATGATCGCGTGTCTTCTCAAATTTTGATGAGCTTTCAATATGTTGTATTTTGCATTGAGAATCCCATTTGATTAAAATAATCTCTTGTTTGACATGGATAAACAAATCCTTGATTGTTGCAATAAAATAATTTAAATAAAGCAAAAAGTCTGATTATTGTGTAATATTCTATACTTATTTCCGATGATACAAGTAAACTGTTAAAATAATCAAATTTTTTCCTTCACTTAAATTGTTTTGAGATCAGTTGAGTTAATCAAATGGAATTCTCAGTGTAGACTCACATAAGAGACACATATTTTTTATTTATTTTATATGCACTTTCAAAGATTGAAATATCTCTACTAAAAAAAATCTATTATTTTTTTTTTTTCGAATTTTTACTGTCGATATGAAAAGAAAAATTTTTTTGAAATAAAAATTGTAAATGATTTTTAGAAAATTCTATAATAATTTTTAAAAAATTATTTAAATAAAAAAAATGTTTATTTATAAACACTAAAAATTTAAAATAAATTTTGTATGATTATTATTCAATTCTCTTGAAACCATTTTTAACTTTTATTAAAAATTTTTTTTCGAAAGAATGTTTTATCTCATAAAAGTGCATTATATGAATAAAAATATGTATCCCTTATTTTGATTTAAATATTAAATATTAAATCATCAAAATCAGATAACACTTCCGAGTGTTTCCTTGTCAGTTATAAAATATCCATCATTAGTATTGCGATTTGAAAACAACGGATACGTCTAATTAATTTTTCTTTCTCTTTTGAGAGGAACATGTTGAATTAAGTTTACGGATTTCCTCTTCCCGCATAAAATACACAAGCATGTTAGTCGGGATACAAACAGGGGAATTCTTTTTATCTCTTGCACGACGCATTCCAGCCGGATATGTAATGTTGATTTCCGGCAGCTCGTTAGTCGCCACGAACTCGAGCAGCCCCCTCCTTCGATCGGTATCTTCTTCTCGTCGGCGGCGACGCGTAACGCTCGTACGCACCTAACTTGCTTGCGGCGCGGTGAGATGAGAGCTGACACGAAATCAATTACATAAGTTCATATGCATAGAATGCGAACCGATAGTCTGCATGATGCACGTGCGTATATGCGTCAATACTGCGTTCCGTTGCGTGCATCGGAAAAAGTTTTGCTTGAAAAAACGGAGATTACATGGAGGAAAAAAATATTTAAAATGTTACTGTATATAAATGTTAATGTATATTAGAAACTGATGACATGTTAGTAAAATAATGGATCATTAACAAGGTAAATTTATTCAAATAAAAATGAGTAATTTCAAATGCAAATGAAAGAATGTCATTTCCTGCAGTATTTTTTTTTTACATAAGATGGATGATTCTACAAATGTAGTGAATATCATATTTTGTAGAAATATCATATTTTTTTATTTTTATCAAAGTATCTAGGATTGGAATAAAATTGAAATTGAATTAGTTGCAAGAATTCCTCCTTATCTTATCTATTCGTAAATTGAACAGAAAGACATTAATGAATAAATGATGGAGATGCGACGATATTTTTTTCTATTTTCATTCAAATAGAAACTTCAAAGAATCAATATCGCCTTGACGTGCTTTACATATTTGCTTCCGTTTTATTCTATGTTGGGGTAGACTATCGCCGTGACACTTGAATAAATAAATCCGCTTCTTGAACGCGACGGGAACGTTATTGTAAAATACGAGCTTTGGTTTCTGTCGCGAACCTCCGCGTGAGCGTTACGCGCATACGTATATCTGAAAATAAACGCGAAGCGAAAAATATCGTTTGAGAGATACGGCAGAGCGCCATAAATAAATCTCGTCTCGTGCGCGTTTCATTCCCCCGATCCACAGCCATCAAAAGTTGTGCATTATTTTCCCTCGAAGAGATCTACCAACGTTATCGTATTTTACAGTCGACCGGACACGACGAACGTCGAATGGCTTTTCTTATTGGGTGTGCACGACAAATTTTTCTCTCAAAAACTGGATCTTATCTAACTCTGATCACCGTATTTGCTTGTGAGAACATACACCTTTCAAACCCAGTTTTTCTAGTTCATTTATAGTTAACGTGATGATAATAATGTAAAACTGGTATTTTTCTAGAAAAAAATTGGAATGGATTTATGCGGTGTTAAATCCTTATCAACGTATATAATTCTTATTATCATGGGTTATCATATAACAAAATAGATTTTTATTATATAATTAAAACAAACATCGATTAAATAGGTAGATGAGGTATTTTAAAACACTCCAAACAAATTTTATATCTTTACATCTTTATAGTTATATTTTTAATAGCGTACATAGAATTAAATTTATATTATTTATACTCGAGAGAGAGAGAGAGAGAGAGAGAGAGAGAGAGAGAGAGAGAGAGAGAGAGAGAGAGATTTATTCACCTACTTAAAAATTAAATTTAGTTTTTTGTATTAATATAAAATTAACGTAGATAGTACTAATTATAATTAATTATAACAGTGATGATTCTTATTAGCTTTAATTTTGAATTGTTAAATTAAGGAATCCAAATTTTTTTTTAATTTTTAGTTCTCATTATGTTGGTGTTAATAGTTGCTTTCCATTTACATTAAAATTCAGGTAATTCTCATTTATGTTACAATTCAATTCAATGCACGTTTCATCTCATTCTGACGAGTAAGATAGTCTGAATCTCATTGAAATAAGGTCTTATAATCTGCACAAGTTCTAGATCGTGAATTTTATTGTGAGTCTTCTTAAAGGCCGCAGCACAAGCTTTTGCATAACACTGTATAACACATAAGTCATAATGGGCTTGATATAATAAATCATTACCTAAGCTTTTAAGTCTTAAGAGAAAGAAAATGACCAATCACAGTCAAATACAAGGAGAATAATCGAGTATGATTGATTACTTTCTTACAGTTTAAAGTTTAAGTAATGCTTATTGTAGATAGCCCATAACAGAATCAATTAATTAGAATACGAAATGAAGGATTTTGATTGGTTGATTCTCTTATGCTTTATGCATTACACAAAATCTGTGCTGCGGTTTTAATTTACATTAAACATAAGATTATGAACCTGTGTTATTTTGTTGTAAAAAATAAGCAAATATAATAACGATGTTATAGTATAAAATGCATACTGAATCATAACTTTAGACTCAGTATTACTTGTGTTAAAAATGGAAAATAATTATTATTAACATTAACAGTGAGAATTATATAGATATCATCCTATAGTGTTAAAATTCACACCAATATTATTTAGAGTGCATGGTATGACTAAGGTGATAATTTTGTAATGAGTTAACTTTTAAAATTATCACTATCATACCATTAGTTTAGTCATCTAGCTAAAAAAAAACACAATTTTTATATTATTATCAAGTTAAGTGAGGTGAAGTCTAAACTAGTTCAACTGGAAAATGGAAAAATCGAACCTTAATGTCGCGCATTTTTAATATTCAGTTTTTTGAAATATTTAAAATACAGTCGAATAGTAAATATCGTTGGCTCGAAGTCAAGCGAGTTTTTGCTCGAGTTCGCAGAATTTTAATCGTAATTTTAATCAGCGAGGTATTAAAAATTTCAACCGTCAAATCGTACGAATCCGTAAACATCATCGGCTTCATATTTCGCGAGGAATATTTCACGAATGTATTACATTGGAATTGCTGTAGCGTGTAGGCAGGACATTGTGTACACGCGCGGAGTCGTGAAATCCGCGCGTTTTCCAACGGAACCTCGATGTATCTCTCGCCTTGGCACACATCGGGGCCCGTTGTCGTTCTCGTCATCGTCGCACATACGTGCTCGTTCGCAACCTTGTTCGCGAGTCGTATTACGCCGGACACGTATTCGCGCGTCAATCAACTCGCGTACGTGTCGCGGATGCGCTCGCGGATCGTCCTGGCTCGGTTCGGCTGCAACAAAATTGGGAGGACACGCGCGTATGCACCCGCAGCGGAAAATCCAATGAGTGTACATGTCACAGTGTTAACTGTTAAATGTTCCGGTTAACTGTAATGACGTTCCTTCGTGCGCTCTAAAGAGAAAGAAGGAGAAGGATTCTCGCAGTTGCGGAGAAAGAGTTTACTAGCGACAACAAAGTTGTGTACTTGCGAAGATTGCAGCTTTGAAGTTCGAGTCGTAAATATCAATCTTGCAAGAATAGGAAATAAGAAAAATTCTGCTAAATTGAGTAAAACATTCTATTTTAAATAATTTTTGCAATCATCTTCGACATTACCGACATTTTATAGTTAAATGCTAATAAATTTTTTTTTCATGCCTTGTATTGCTGTGTTACTTTTTATCTATTTACATATGTAAACCGTGCACTCTGCAAACTGTAATTTTAAATGCAAATTTTACGTATCGATTTCACAGACAAATACTGTATAGATTACGATAAATATACTCTTTGTTGGTATAATAGATACTACGTGATGTTTCAATATATAGATTTCGCCGAGGGTATAAAGTTCAACCAAGATAGAAATTGGCACGAACTATTTCTGCTCTTTGTACGATGATTGCAACGAGTATTTTCACTTGGCGTCTCTTCGTCGCTATTCACGGTTCATGGCAGCCGCTTTGTCGAAGCCGTTTTGAAAGTATACTGACACGTCGATACACAACCGATTGACTCGCATCATCTATTATTTACCACCCGATTCGGCGAGTGACATCGATACGACTGCTCGCCATTGTAATAACGGCGTCATTATTTTTGCACACTGCGATTTGCCGATGATATTATTAATGATCACCGTGCTATCCGAGAGAGGTAATATTTAACGAATGTATATTCATGTGCAAACAAGCGATATGTAATCTCTATCCCCGCAGTCTATTGTTTTCCAACCTCATAGTTTTCATAGGTATTTCCAGATTTTGTTTCAAAGTCTATTCCATCTTCAATTCACTATTCTTTACTTTTAACTTTCGATTATCAGACTTCTATTTATTTTTAATTCTTAAAATTTAATGATGATTAATTCTTTATTAACTGTTTGTTTCAAAAATGTTTTCAGAGTCCTCAATTCTCTATATTCCATCCCATTCTCAATTCATTCCAGACGAATTCGAAAAGTATCGTGAAGGGGATAAATTCAGATTAAAAATTAAGGACCATTGCGTGATTATGACGATCTCATTTAATCTTGTGTCGATGGATTTAATAATTTGGATGTGCGGTTTTATATATATAATTGAGGCGTGATGAACGAATGGATTAACGCGCGGGGAAGGATCTGCTTGACGTGCCGTTTGATAAATATTTTTGATCGCGCCCCCATCGACTCGGAATTGACGCTCATCGATGTCGAAACGGGTGCGGAGGTTGGGCGAAAGCCGGGGGACATGGCATGGTGGCTTGAGCAAAGTGGCATCGTCGACTGCTCTATGCACCGAGGGGAATAATCCGTTATATCCCTAGTGTAGAGAGAGAGAGAGAGAGAGAGAGAGAGAGAGAGAGAGAGAGAGAGAGAGAGAATTATGGGTTCTCAAATTTGCTCCATACGTATAAAAGTATTTTGTACTATTCTAATAATATTTAAGCAATTGAGACAAAGCTTTTATTTATTTATTTCTAAATAATATGTATTTTTTAATGATCTATTACAATTGAGTGTTGGAAATTTTATTTCGTTTTTTTTTTAAGCAAGTTTTCTATAAATTAAGAATGTTGATTTATATTATAATTGTTGAAACTTAATTTTTATAAGTGGAGTAAATACAAATGTATTGAGGAAGATATCGAGAGAGAGACGATGTTACTAGCAGATTCATATAGATTTTTTTTACTGCTATATTATATAATAATAATATAATAAAGATGGCTTAATTAATATGATGAGTAAATTTGCTATTAGATAAAATCGTATATAAATCCTTATAAAACTCGTTAAACCAAAAGTTTAAATTGTTTACTGCGAAAGCACAGTTAATTAAAAGTTTCATTACTCTCATGTTCATTCGAGATGCTATTAAAAACCGCGTTGTCCGGCGTTTCCGCTAGTTACATCATGAGGAGTCAGTATATGTCGATAAAAAGGGCTGAGTGATTAATCACAAGTTTTAATTGTCATAAACTTTCGGGTCAATCGAATTATCGGTTTTCGTGTCAGTCTCTCTCTCTTTTTCTTGTCTTCTCTTTCTCTGTCGATGTTGCAAATGTTTATTCTGCTTTATTATTCATCGCTTGCCCCGTGCTCATAAACTGCGTACAAATATCGGATATACAAGAGTTTTCCAATTAAATGAACCGAACTCACAAACGTCATTTGTCTCTTTCTCTCTCTCTATTTTTTATATATATATATATATATATATATAT
>NW_017259375.1:2060557-2099449 GCF_001594045.1 Atta colombica
TATATATATCCCTCCACCTCCGCTTATCCCTTTAACTCACGTCGCCAGAAAAGCAACAGCGGAATAAACAGATTACATTCTCCCCGGAACACATTTTTGTCCCGAAATTTACTCCGTGATACACACCCATTTCCCGCACGATGTCACCCACCCATGTTCAACCCTTCTTCCGCGTCGATCCCACTCTCGTGAGCGTCGCGACGTCGTCGATGCAGACTGCACAGTGCCATCTTCGTGTTCACACTTTCGTCTTTCCTCCTTTTCCACCGAGCGAATTTCCCCCAAGTCATTCCTGTGTCATCTTTTTTACTCTTTTTAGATTCTCTCTCTCTCTCTCATACACGACTTAGCTCACCAGGTTACTTCGTTGATGAACAGTTGGGCAAGATTTCGAGTGTGACGGTCCCTTCGAGTCCCTAGAAGCGCACCGACGGGATCTATGTCGGTGTTGGTACACCAGAGCCGGCTCTGGATCTTTCATCACCCCTGATAAACGAATCTCAAAACGAGAGCTCTGTTTCCGAAGAGAATCACATATTTGTTAAGCTTGGAACATAAAAGCGAAATCCACAGTTGCAAATTTTTTAATTACTGTGAGCTTCACTCCATATTTGTTTTTATGTATTGAATCTTTACATTCCGTTATTTTCTGATAAAAATACATTTATAAATATTTATATCTAGTAAAATAATATTTAGAATTTCCATTGAAAGAATTTAGGAATTTTAGTCAAATTATATGCGTAACAATTATATTGTTTCAATTTTTCCATCTTGCAAGATGGAGAATACGAATTTTATTGGAAGATCCCTTGCTTATTTTTCTTTTTTATACAATAAAATATATTGTTATGTCCAATATTTCTTCAATTTAACGCTGTATCACTTTTTCTCTTACAATTTGTAACACGTTTCATTTGCTTATTTTAAAAACAGCAATTGTTCACGAGTGATTTATCTTTCATTTTTTTTCTCGTATTATCACATTTTCAAGTACGAAAAAGTTTTAAGAAACAAATATATATTTATTTTGAAAAATTTTGAGAAATTAAGTTTTTAAGCGCGTGTAATTATGAAATATAAAATTAAAAATTATCTTGAATAAAATAAGCATTATTACTGATATTCGCGAACAATAGAGGAAGATAAAGAAATACGTCCATCAAAAATATCCGCTTTCGCAAGTTTCTATGCATTATTGGAAAAATGTCAACTGATAGAAACAGCAGTCTCAGAATTATTAGAAAAGCGAAAAACATTTTGTTTCGCATCTTTTTCGTGTATTTTAAATAAAATGTCACTTTTTGCCAATTTTTCAGAGATTTTATTTTTATATCTTTTCAATGGTTATTTATTTACTCAAATATATGGATCTAAACTCGATTCTGTGGCTTCTAGACCCGGCCCTGGTCGGTAGCGCTACCACCGGTGGTTTGAGTGAAATTGGGGTGAGAGGGAGAGAGAGAGAGAGAGAGAGAGAGAGAGAGAGAGAGAGATGGAGAGAGGGCTGGTGGCTGCTCCTACGACTGTGTCGGTGGGGAAATGTTGCAGGAGCGGCAACGGGGGGGTGCAAACGGCCTGGGCACGGAGGGCGAGAGGAGCGGTCGACTGGGGAGGGAGGGCGGGGGTGAAATCAATACTCTGCGGTCTCCGCCCCCGGGAGTACACGGATGAATACACGGACAAACACGAGCGCCGACGAGGGTGGCTCGTCAGATTTCGCCCGTGGTAGTGCGCCGTTCCGCGTTCCGTTTTCGCCCTTTTCCCTCGTCCTCCGCCGCGCATCTGCAAACCCTTCCATCCTCCTTCGCGTGTCTCCCTCTCTCTCTTCCTTTCGCAACCCCCTTTCGCCACCGCATGTCGTCGCTGCTTCCCGCTCGTTATAGTTGACTGTCTTACTAGTCGAGGACGTCGACATGCGAGATGCCGTCGAAAGTGGGATTGGCAGTCAGCCAATCGCGATCATTGGAGACGCCGTTTGCGGTCGTTTGGGGATAAATAACAGGGATGAATTGCGAAATCGCTTCGATGAGTTTTTTCTTTTTTCCCCCATTGCGCAAAAAAAATGATTCTTCAAAAGTGATCGGCGCGGATTTTTTTATTTTCCGTTTCGTGTGCGGCAGTAACAAAAGCAACTAATGCAATGTGATGAAATAACAGAATTGTTAACGGAATGCAATCGAGTTGTGGCTTCAAAAACATCAATTTCGAGTTTTATATACTTTTCAGATTGTCATCGTTTATTTGTAATAAAAGATTTTGTGATGACGAACAATTTTCCTTTCTGAAGCTTTTTACGGTTTAATTTTTTAAACGCTTTTGATTTTATCAGAAACGAAAAGTTGGTATTTTGATAATCCATTTTTCTTTTTTTATACGTTTTATTCCAGATAATGAGCCCACTTCTGATCGCAATTAAAAATACGGTTTTTATCTTACAGTGCATATTTAAGAAATGTTATATGAAATTTATTTTCAAAAAGGTTAGTTCTCTCTCTCTCTCTCTCTCTCTCTCTCTCTCTCTCTCGTGTAATGGCATTTTTTAAGGATTCTCATTTATATTTTTCTTATGATATAGTGAAGCAAAATGTTCATTGTTATTACGCTAAAATTTTCGCTGGTTAGTTCGTATGTATTCCCTTGAGGGATTTCGAGCACATACCCGTGAAATTCGAGAACCATGAACGGGATTTTAAAACACCGCTCTTCTCATTGCGGCGAACATTATCTCCACTTAGTGGATAAAATTCCTTTTTTTTTTTAGCGCTGCCACCATCCGCCGCGGAGGTGGCTTTAAAATTTACTTCGCGCACGCCGGAAGGAAAGTCCGTCTGATGCCGTTTCAAAATTATGACGCGGGTTGTAAAGCATGGACGGCAGGAGAGAATGAAAGAGAAAGAAAGAGAGAAATGTGCTTTCATCCGAACGACGTTCTAAAAAGATCTTTCATAGTCGCGGCAAGCGCCGTTAGCCCTTTTTCTCGGTCACCGCTCCCGTCTCTTTCACGCGACATCGCTTCGCGATAATGCAAGCGAAAAACCAGTGCTCTTTGAATCGACATCTTTTTGCCAAAGCTGTGATCGCAAAATCAAAGGTATTTGTATCCAAAACATTTTATTTACCGATACGCAGTGAAACGCGACACGCTTTCGTGTTCGTTTTATACGACACGTCAAAAATATATTCATCGCATTATGCAGATAAATAAATCATTTCGAACATTAATGTGTCAATACAATTTTTATATCACAATGGCTTTATTTCTTAATTACGGGAAGACTTTACGCCTCGTAATGTTTTTCTGCGAGCTATTCAGACGGTTGGAATAAACGTACAGAAAAAAGAAGTATTAATTGTATCCTGAAAAAAAAAACAAAATTTCTACGCAAAAAAACTAGATATACTTATATTTTAATATTTCTTTAAATAAGTTTTTCTTAAAGATTTGTAATTAAGATAAAATGAGAAAATTTTCATTTAAAATATAAAATTGTATCAAATATAAATATTGATTTTAATTAACTTTTACATGTATTCATCTTTACAAATAAAAATTTCCAATTTCAGTCACTTTTTGTAGAAACTATACATTCTTAAACGGATTTAATATTTCCGATATTATTCTTTTTTTTAAATTGGTTTTAATTAATTACTCTACGTGTTTAACAATTGATATTATATTTTTTTGCGAATCGGTTATTGCATTATTATTTATCGTTACATATATTTATCCGTTACATATATTTATCGTTAGTTACTTTCTTTTTCGTCTTCTTTGAATTTTTGACAAAATGTTAATTTTGATATGATTCGCGAGAATACAATCCGCTATTAAATGACGATCAGGAGAGCAGTTAAAGACGGGTGCAGCGATAGGAGCCGCAGTATTATTACTCGATGTTCCTATCTGCTGCATCAATGTATCGATTCTCGATTTTCGATATACGGTATCCCCGTTCGCGATCGGTTTTATGGCTGGTCGACGCGATTTCGCCCTCGTCGCACCGCAAAGCCGCAACTTCCATCAGCCAGCTCGACGATATCAACGGCGCGGCGGCGGACGGCAAGTATTCACGTTCGATATTTCGAGTACATCTATCTCGCATGTAACTTCGCGTTTTCGGATGAATTTGTCGACTGCCTTCAATGATATTGATGTGATGTCTCGAATGTTGCATATTTCTCGATACATTGAGATTGGAAAAGATTCTTGGAAAAATCATTCTTGGGTAATAAATAACAAATTTATACACTGTTAAATCTATAACTTAATTTAAATCGCGACTACTTCTCTACTTAATATCGTTATTTTATACTAAATTAATGGATAAAATATTGAGTAGGAATACTTAATTAAAGTGAGTAAAAGACTTAAATTAGGTTAAATTTGACTATAGATTTAATATAGGACATACATTTTAAAAAATTAGATATGTTTAACTCTATGCGATGTCTGTATTTTCTTATCTTAATATTTATACCAATATGTAGAATTAAAACCTCTGATGTTTGTATCATATCATTATGTGGATTTAAAATGTATGTTAGTATTAACACCAACACAACGAGAGATTATATAGTGCTAAATCCATACACTCATATTTTTTAGAGTGCAACATAAAAGAATGATATTTGCGTTTGATAACTGTTCATCACGTTGAGGTAACAAGTAATTGAAACTTCGCCCAATATAACAAGTCTCATAGCCATTTTTGAGTAGAATTTTTTTAAAGATATAAAGAAGAAAATTTTGTTAGTCTTGCATTCTGAATTTTCGAGATAAGAAAGATTGTAGGAGAAGATCTGAACATAGAAAGAATTTTAAAGGTACGCAAACATAATTTTTAAGGTAGGATGTGTTGAGATAATTGGGGTATGCAGGTACTTTTGACTGCGCGGATGTAAATACGCGGAAAAAAGTAAACTTGACGTGTCGAAAAGTCCATAGATGCCACACCCTCGGGGCAAGACGCTCGCGTATGCACACCCAAGCGTAGCGACTCGCACACAAACACGAGGGTTGGTTGGGAGATGCCATGGAGTAAAAGGAAAGAGCGAAGCGAGAGAGAGAAATGAGGGAGAAAGAGAAAGAGTTTCGGAGTGCCATTCTGCTTACTGAGACACTCGCTCAGGGACAGTTTCAGATGTCTGCGCGCAAGAAGACAGGCTTAAAAATCGCGATCTCTTCTCTTATGTTATGTTTAGTTTTTCATTGTTTTATATTTATTTCTTGCTAATAATTAACACATGTTATTTCCACGTATTTATTACAATTTTAAAATTCGCGTTTTGAAATTAAAATGTAATATCAATGGAAGAGTTTTGCATATCACAGTGATGATTGAGAAAAAAATTTGAAAAAAATTGAGAGAAAAATGATTGCAATTACTATAATTTATTATTTAATTTATCATTTATTGGGACAATCATATAAAATAGTATATCCGATGCAATTTTATCCAACATTTTTCCGATACTTTTTTTATTAATAAAGATACACATATTTGTTTGATATCGTTATGTTCCTTAATGTCTGGCATTTTGATTGAGAAAAACTTCTTTACAATATATTCATTTTATGAAAGTTATAAGCAATTGAATTGAGTTGGGTATGCCATATCCAAATATATCGTAGCAAGAGAATATTGAATATGTTGAATATAGTAAAAGATGTATAATCAAGATTTAACAGCTTACACGTTTATATTGTTTATCTGAAATACATAAAAGCATTGCGATCCCCCAATGATCCCTTTGCATGACATATCCTGTGAAGCAGCTATCTTCCTGATTACCGTCTATAAGCTGCCACTATGTTTCATCCCCTTGCTCGTCGTGAGAGACGTACGCAAACAATCGCGAAAGGATAAAACGTTGCTGGTTATAAGGGGTAGAGAGTGCGTATTGAGAGCGCGAGATTTCGAGAGAATGAAATCCGCCATGAGAGAACGATTGCGAACTAAGAGTGCTCATTGTGCGCGCGTGTATACCGAGGGCTGAAGCGAAGGGCTGAAGTACAAGCGACTCGAGGAAACTGCGAGGAGTTTTCGAGGGTGTCAAGGGTGTCCGCAGGGAAATCGACGATTCTCCCCTTCTAGAGTCGAGGGCACGAATAATACGAATTTCTCGAGAAGGAAGGTTCATGATGAGCGATCGCGGTAATTAAGCGTCTGTTGTAATTAAAACGCCTCTTGCTTTCAACCCCACTCTTTTTTTACTGTCTTCTTCCCTTAGCATCGGCAGCTATCTCTTTTTAACTCTCGATTGCGATTCGATGATAGATAAAAACGGTTAAGATAAAACGATGTCTTATTGTGGCATTCGATAATTGAATATATTTATTCGCGATTCGATATTATAGATTGTACAATAGATGGATTATATGGATGAATGCTGTCTTATGCTTCCAAAGAAAGTGATCAAAACAAAGTGTTTACACAGATGGAGATTGTATACTTAGGAACATGTTTCATCTTGGAACACACTAATTATTTTTTATAATAATACAATTTTTAATGTTGGTTGCTCAATCATGTTATGTTATTTTTTAATTGACGTAATATAACTGAGCAACCAACATTAAAAATTTTATCATTAAAAAAATAATTAGTGCTCTCAAAGTACAACATGTCCCTAAGTACCACAGCCTTCCCTGGAACAAGATATTCTTCTTATGCAATTATCCTATACAAATATTGCAAATGAAATTGTTTCTGAAATAGCAAAAATATTTTTTTTACATCTCTTTTAATTTTTCCATTTCCGTAATAAAATCAAGATCTTTAAAAATACACTAGGAGGATTCAAGGTTTGTTCTCTCTTGTATTTACGGATCCTAAAGGGCTAAATTATCAACGTAAAGAAAATAAATAGTAACTTCCTATCGTTCAATTTGTTGTAAAGAGAATTTTATTGCAGTTGGAAACCCAAAAGTGACATTGATTTAAGATTCTTTCATTCTCCTCTAATACGTGTTGGCCGTTTAGGGATAGGGATGCGTATGGATCGAATCAGAATGAATCTCAATTCCTTCCTCGATAACTTCGAGATGCCTATCTCCTGCGCATCGCACAGGAGAGGGTAAAGCCGACAAGGTTCAATCGAGAACAGTAGATTACCATTACAAGGAAAGGGGCAACAGAGTGGTTCTCCAACATGTTGAGTTCTCTCTCTTTCTCTCTTTTTCTCTCAGAACTGTTTGAATATTAATCGACTCGTTTGACTTATTTATCAGTCCTTTCGTGCCACAGGCACGAACGGTACTACCCGAATCTACGACATACTCGGAGGGTAGAGAACTCTTTTCAAGGGACATAAAACGACTGTTCCACGACCGCAAGTGAGACAGCCGAGGGATAGTGTGTGTTGCTTTGCACATAGGGTGTCTCGAAACGAGACTCGTCATGCATTATGAACGAGCGTAGGAACAGGGCGGAGGCTGAGATTAATTTTATCGCGTCTACATGCGGATTTTGTGCCTTTTATAGCATCGATCGAATAAACGTGACACACATTCAGATGAATGGCATTATTAAAATAAATACTGTAATTTGTTAATAAGAGGATAGATAGAATTTTCAAATAAATTAATAATTTTACTTAAATAATATAATGATTGTTAATTGACAAATTAGCTCAAATAGCAACTGTTTATAAAAATGGAAGTCATGCCGTTAAATCGGTTAAATAGATATCGAAAATCGTAACGAGTATTCTCCTAACAAATGTTCTTCTATGCTCAGTGAAAACCATTTATATTTTTTTAAAACCGATCCACTTATATATTTTTGTTAAAATTTTATGTTAAATTTTTAACATATCTGAGTATTAATTTAACATATTGAGATTATATTTTTCGTACATTTTATGTTAAATTGATGTTCAACATTTGTTTAGTGTCAACATAACATGATTTTTAAATTTTTGAGAAAGTGAACAAACAACATAAAAATAATTTAAATCATAAATTCTAAGATAAATAAATATAATATGTTACTTTAATATATTATATATGTTAATTTTAGTAAAAAAAATGTGCTTCCACAGTTTGCTTAAATTCTAATATAAATGAATATAATTTGTGTTAATTTAACATATCATAAATGTTAATTTTATTTAAAAAAAATATGCTTCCACAGTTTACTTATAAACTGTATCAGTGTTATATTTTTTGTATTAATTTTTTTTATATAATATATATTATTTTTAAGCATATCCATATCTTGACTAAAATTAATATAAAAATATGAGTGGATCGTCTGGAATACGTGAAATGTATTAAATTTAACACAAATTTTCCAATTGTTTACACGTACAGTATAATGTTTATACGTGTGAACTAGCAAGCTATACATTCTATGTGATTCATCTCCATAGTTGGATTCGTTCTTTACGATGTTCCTCGTCTCAACGAAAAATTTCTTAAACATCTTGTGACGTACGACTGCGATCGAATGCGGTCGTGCCTTGGGTTGTATGGCGGTATAAGGCGAACATGACGAATAATTTATCGACATGGTCTAACTACCCTTCTCGCGTGTATCGTGTGTGCTGCGTGATCGTCGACTAGGTTTTAGGGTCCCGTCATCGCGGTTAAGCTCGTTACACCCGAGCACGCGAGCAGCTTAGTCATGCGTGTCTCTTACGCAAACACGACCGCGCCCGTACGCTACGCGAAATTACTCATTTGTCGCCTTAATCGCCGCTTTTGTGTCGCGTTTCGCAGCCCGAAACATCGAGGGGGACAATCGTTAATCGGCCGTGTCCACGCGAGACTTTCTTTAATGTTCGATAGTGCAGTATATCTCACGCGTATATTATATAATACATTAGACAATTTCTGATGATTTCCTGAGTTTTACGGGAATTAATAGAAACATTTGTTTGATAAAATATTTAAAAAAAAATAGATAATAAATAATAAGTTAATAAAATGATTACTACAAAATATTTAATAAAAGTAAAACATTAAATAATGAGTAAGAAAGTGAATATTAAATTGTATAATATACTATATACGCAGTTGGAAAGTTTGTGTTAATTAACATTTCACATATCTTAAACGATCCATTTAATTTTTGTTAATTTAATACAAGAATATGTTAGAAAGTAATAAAAATATTATATAAAAATTAATGAAAAAACATAATACAATTTATAAGCAATTATATTTTTTTATCAAAATCTACATTTATAATGTGTTAAATTAACACGTTTTGTTCATGTATATCTTAGAATTCATATTAAAAAAAAAATTTTTATGTTATTTGTTCATGTACTAATACATTATTATTTTATTATTAAGACATGTTAAATATCAAATTTATCATATCCAAATATCACAATCCAAATAACACAATCATATTGTGTTAAATTAACAGTCAGATATATTACAAATTTAACATAAAATTTTAACGAGGACTTGAGTAAATCGTTTCGAACAAAAATGTTTTTACTGTATAAAAACTGAGACTATTATATAAAATAATTATTTATTTTTTTACGTTTAATAAATTTCTAGAGCTTATCAAAAATAATTGTATTCTTTATCTATAAAGACAATATCTAATCAAAATATTTTTAAAACTTGTCGTAAATTGGAAAATTCTTAGATAAGAGCGATAAGACAACTTTTTAAGACAACTTACTCTACGAACTTATTGTGAGAAAATTGATACAAGAAATACTCCATTTCGAGCCATTTTGTCCTAGAATTCTCAAGCTCGCAAAATTGGAAAAATGATGGGCGGAAAGAGCGCCGGAGATGTAATGCAGCTAGGAGCATCAGGAACTCTATTTGAGTTATGGTTCTTCCCACGTCGTACAATCGTCGGGAGGCTCGTATTCACGTTCCTTATGTTCCTTCTCTGCCTCACGTCTCTGTGTATCTATCGCCGTGAGGAATACAGCACACGAAGCGGTTATCTATGTAAACCGAGAAGATACGGGTTGGAAGGGATCTTCATAGACATTGTCGTTTCAATCTTATAAAAGATAATTTGCTTGACGAATTTAAAGTCGAAAGTCGGTATTCATAATCGAGTCTTAATATTTAAGATTGGCTTAGGTACAGTTTTAAGATGTCATATGCCAATCAGATGACTGTATTACAGTATCTTAAGACATTACTTAAGGCAATCTTAAAATAAGAATGGACTGTGAATACTCAAGATCATTTCTTGCTAAAAATTTGAGAGAGAGAGAGAGAGAGAGAGAGAGAGAGAGAGAGAGAGAGAGAGAGAGAGAATGTGTGTACTATCGGTTATGCATTTGAAGTTATGTAATTAAAGTCTTGATGAATGAACTTTTTATAAAAATTCCATCGCTGTGATATTCAAACAACTCATCATTCTGCACGCTTTGACTTCCGTTATCTGTAATTCATGGGCAATGTGCAATTCTCGGGACATTCTGTGTACGCGAGCGAATACAGGGCGCAGGAGTAACGGAATGGAATGTGAATCGCGCCCGGATTTTCATCGCGACTCTCGTTGACTTTGAAAAATAGAGCTGGAATGTGGGTAATATAAAACGGAGCATCCTAAGCCTGGTCGGAACGCGCTGTTATTAAGTGCAGCGGTACCAAGTCTAACGTTCGAGAGATTAAATTGTTCGTTCGTGATTAATGGTCTCTCTCCCTCCCCATTTGCTTTCATTAATTTCGTTTTGTCCGCGTTGAAAAGGTCGACTTCCGCGTTGTGACGTCTGCCTTCTTAATTACGCTAACTAACTGATTATTAAAAAAAGAATTATTTTTATTATTTTTATTATTTTTTTATTATTTTTATTACCACGCAAATACACTTTTATTAGTTTTAATTTATTGAAAAGACGTTACAAGAAAAAAAGAAGGAAAAGCTGAGAAAATAAACTTTTTCTGAATACTGATAAATGAAACAAAAATGCACTGCAAGTTTATATTTATGATATTGATTATGTTATTTATGTAAAATTGAATATTCGATTTAAATTTAAGTAATGCTTAGATAATATAAAACGTTCTGATTTTCGTACATGCGTACTTTTAGCATTCTTTAAAGTTTGAATTTGGACAAAAGTTACCCCATTTTATGATATATTTTTAGATTGCAATATAACATTACATAGAGCGTAAAAATTTATGATACATTAAATTATAATACGACATAATATTGTTCGTAAAAATTGGTTTTAAAAATTATAAAATAAAGCCAAATTTCTTCTCGAATATGATGTCTTGTAATATTAATTGGAAATTGTAATGATTAAGATGTCAATCATACACGCATTAGTTTTCTGTATGAAAAACAAGATAGTGAAGAGAAGATTCACGATGGAACGACGCGCGGTTCTGCATGTAACACTACTATATGGATGTGGGTTAATTGCATCGGGAGACAAACGACTTAATTCCTCTCGATTAATTAAGGCCGTCGCGTAATTTCTTCATCCGGTCCGTGAGTCAGTCCTGACCCTACAATTTTTCTGGCGACCGACAAAAGATGTCTTGGTGAAAGATATTGACACGGAGACTATATTAGCACTCTGAATTTCCAGGAAAGTAACAGGAAGTAACAGTACAATGACTTTTGACGTAAAGAGAAATTCAATTATAGTTCATTGTTACGGCAATTGTCTTTTCCTGTTTCTCTTTCAATTTCAAAGTTATTCGCCTAGATCACTATCTAAACTATCTTAAATGCACTCTGAGAACTGTCTCTCGTTTGTCTGTTTGCAACAGATTTCGAATCTGCGAGCTAGTATTCATGTTAAAGATTTACGACTTTATTAGTTTTGTTTTCTATATTTTTAATACAAAGTCAATTGTGTTATTTTTCCCCTTATCTCTTAGACACATCGCGTTCCCTCTCGCGAGTAAATAAGTACTTTATATTTCATCCTGGTATATTCTTAACAAAACTGTAAGAGGGCGGGAGAAGGCGAAATGAAGCTCTGGGAGAAGAAAGGTGCTGATGTCGAGAGTCACGGTCTATTTGCAATATATTCGATTATCATTTCTTCCCCTTCGCATTTCCAGACTTCAGTACTCAAACAGGTATCTCATATTTTGTTTTGCAATATTCTTAATAAAACTATAACAGGACAAAGAATAGAATCAGAAGGGGACTGAGACCCGAGGGAGGAAGATATTGATGTCGAGAGTCACGGTCCATTTCCAATATGGCCGATTGCCTTTCTCCCCTTCGTGAGCCTCGAACCATCCCGCTTACATGGATATTTTATATCCTTGTCTTGTTATATATTCTTAATAAAACTACGCAGGGTAGAATGTAGCGCCGAGGGCATGCAACCTGACGGAAAGATATCGATGTTATTACAAGATATTCATGTTTCAAGCAACGTTCCATTTCCGGTATTGTCGCTTTTTCTTCTCTTTATGTAAAGGCTGCTGTTGCACGTCTAAGTTTTCCCATCACGTTGCTGTTTTAATAAAACCGCAATAAAGCGAAAAATAGATATGAGAGAAAAATAGATTTAATGAAATGTTCTGCTTTTGTTTAAACTGTGACTTTTCTATAATGTAGCTTTTTCAAAATATAAATTTAATTATCGATAGCCGGTAGTTGACCGAGCGAAATTTTGTGTAATAATTTTCTGATATCATTTTTTTCTGATTTAACATTACACTCTAAACAAAGTATGAAAAATTATATAAATAATATGTATAAAAGTTACATATTTATGATGAAAATATCTATTTAAAATTATGCATTTTTACATGAAATAGTACTTTTATCTCTAATTGTATAAATATATATTTTTATTAAATAACACAGCTTAAGAAAAATTGCATGTAATTTATTAACGAATTATTACATAAATATTTCTAATAAATATTTTTATTATGTAAATTTAACTTATTGCAAATTTATTGCCAAATTGTTTAATAATTACTATGAAGTAAAAGAATTCTATTTGTTATAACTTTGATTTACATGTGTGTAAATATACATCTTTTATAGTTTCCAAAATTATCCATTATTGTAGTTTGATATGTAATTTTTTTAGTATAAAACCAAAAGTGCTATTTTGATACCACTAATTATTTAAATTTTGTTGTATTAGATTTACAGAATTTACATATTAAATGTAACACAAATAAAATAACTCTTCTTAAACGAAAACAACGAAATTATTAAATTGACATATTCGATAATTTTAGCAAAATATCATCGACCGTTGCATGTTAAAAAGAGTATGTTTTCGTGCAATTGCAATAAGTATTTTAAAAATAATTAGAAATATTGAGCAACCTTTCTATTATCACGACTAACGCAAAATCGCCAACTGAAATGACCAGCCACTTGAACACAAAATACTCGTTGATCGTTAACAGTTATTAGTCAGTCACCGGATATAAAATATCGATAAAGCAGCATAAGAGCCTGATAATGGTGATAATGAGTGTTCGTTTATGATAACGCACACTACGAATTTATTCTTGCTTTAACGGGGCCATCCCACGTTCCCAACAGGAGCAACGATGCCAGTTATTGTTAGAATCGACTGGTTAACATTAACCGTAATTAACCCTCACAGTCTAATGGGACCTCAAAGTAATGTGTTACGTGCACCGCGAGGAACTTCTCTGTTTCCTTTTACGTGCGACTTCAAAAACCGCACGACTATGAATCATCGTGACCTGAATTTTGAAAAAATATACAAGTCAGCAGGATAAATATGTATCAGTTTTTACTAATAACTCTAGTTGATAACTGATGCTCAATATACTTTCCCATATAGAGAACGATTTCATTTTTCTTTTTCAGATTTAAATTGGGATCATGAATTAGCAGGGATGTGTTAATCAAGATGAATAATTTAATATCGGGAGAAAATTATACAAAATCATATAATAATTTCGAAAATTTGCGAATAAATCTGAAAAAGAAAAGAGGCATAAATTTTGATATGATGAAATGTTGGAATAATTCAAAATGAAAGAAAGGCTTGTTTCGCTTCCCAAGATATTTTACGCGTTGCCGAGCGTTTCGGAGAAATGGTATTTCGGAACGACATGATTTCAAGATAACGTATTTTCGGCGTCTGTCCCACTTTGCGGATTTCGGGACTTTTGCACATTCCGCGCTATACTTTGCTTTCGTCGGCCGGATGTAATGTACTTTGGAGTAGACACACATATGTGTCTCGGGAGTTGTCGTGTGCGCGACCCGCTCCGCTTTAACAGCTGCTCGTATTTCACAGCCGCCGCCGTTGACACCTGAAATACCAGAACGTATTTGCCTTCTAATTATTAGTTGCACTTCTGAGTTATGACGACGCTGATAAGCCGTGAGACGACGTCGCTTAGAGGCACTTTCGAGACGTATTTTCTCGACGGCGCAGATTGTCTTACTTTTCGCTGAATTGTCTCCATCTTCTCATTTGTTTCTGATATCTCTACTCTAAATTTTTGATATTTATGACTGTAATTTCATGGTAAATAATTATTACGTATTATGATTAAGAGTTCTGCTTTTATAATTATTACTACTATAATGTTAATAATAATTACATTTATAGTATGTACTAAAAGGAAATACAATTACAATCCTTTTCAGGAACAATCTATTCCTTTTGATATGTAAACTACAAATATAATCATTATTGCTAACATTAAATAACAATAATAAGAAAAATGGAGCCTCCAATCCTCTAAATTTTTTCGAATGAAATCTCACTCCAAAGAAGTTAAAATATTGCTACTATTGAAAATGAGTGAAAAATTTGCATTCTTGAATAAGAATGGCAGATTTTTTTTTTTTTTTTTTTTTAAATGAGATTTCATTCCAAGAAATTTAGAGAGAACCATAATTATTTATCATACATTATTATTACAGTCACAAATATCAAAAATTTTTCTTTCAGTTTTAAAACATAATTTTATTCGGTGAAATTTTGTCTTTTTTTAACTACTATTTAGAATCTCTTTACTGTATGATATTTATGGAATAAATATTTACAAATTGCGTCTGGAAAACACTTAAATATATTTAAGGAAACTTTTCGCAATGATAAATTGATGAAGAGCAATGTGATTGACGTTTATTATAATAAAGGAATATATTTTAGATAAAGAGAGCGTGTTGCGTGCTACGGTATCTTGAAACTTATCTTTATATAAGAGATTATGAGGAGATTGTTAGAATACATTGATATTTTCTTATCGGGACTATCCTGATGCAGCTGTCCATGTCTACTTAATATCTAAAGCAAAATATCGATATCAAAGATATCTCAATGTAAAAGGTAAAGATACTGATACTCTAGGAAATTTAAACTCTCTTAGCACATTACGTGTCATATATTATTTATATATGAGGTAAAGAGATATATATAAAAATACAAAATATAAAGTGAAAAATTTAAGATGAATTGAAATGTATTTAAGGTTAATTTATGAAGACATAAAAATTAATTATATTCTCTCTGAGAAATAAAAACTCAATAAAATCAATCTGGAATTTTAATAATACTGAATCTGATAAATCATTAAATACATATGATTTTTATTAATGAACGTTCTCAAAGCGGATAAATGATTCATTCTCGTCAGAAGTCCAGACACCGGTTCTGATTGGAACTACAATGTTGAACTAATCGATATCTAGTCGTAAGATTCCCATTTCTCATTCGCTCGCTGTTCGTGCGAAAGTCTTGGCGATTCCACCGCGAAAACCGCGAGCGGCGCGAGATAGGCGAGTGTTTATTTGCGCGTACGCGCAAATATTATCTAACCGCGGCCGGGGTCGGCTTACGAAACTAAGCCGAGCGCCAACAGACTCTATAATGCACACAGCTGAGCAGAGCCGGGGCCCCACCGGTTTATGCCGCTGACAGATGGCGCGGGAAAGCCTCCGCGCGAGAATCAATATTCCTGCGGTATAAATTCTCAGCCGTATATATACTAACCCGTAACTGCTTGCCCGTCTGTGTGCGGCGAGCGCGCACAAGCGCCCGCACAATCTCCGCCGCGCGCGTACTACATTCGCTTCTGCGGTAAAGGATTAAATCCGCGGCCTCTCCCCCTTTGCCCCCACACCGACTCGTAATAGTGATTTTGTAACCGCTCCTTCTCGCCGTGAAAAGTACGCGCGAATTAACCTCCGTGCCCCCGAGCCTGGAACCTTACATTACGTTATGTTACATTACACTCTGGTATCGCGCTATTATCGTACGCGGATGTTATATCGCTTGTATTATGGGAAGCGGATAACTAATATGCACTCTCGCGATACTAGCGTCCGAACTTTAAGAACTTGTCGATAGATTTGTTTTTACGGAAATTCGCACGCATTAATAATTACCGTAATAAACATTAAGTATGTTCCTAGTAATTTATCCAACGTTTTGATAAAAAGGAAATCGATTGCTGAAACTATTTGAAACCTTTCTCGTTAAGGAAATATTATTGTATAATACGATGATTGTTACAAATTTAAATGTGATAATACGAATAATAATAAATAAATAAATTTTAATTATATTAAAAATTAGATAAGATAAGATAAGATAAGAATAAATAAAATAATAAAAAGAATCCTACATAGAAAATCTACACAAAAATATCTTTATTAGTTATATCGATTTACTTTTTTCTTTTTAAGTAATCTTCAACAAATAATTTTTTTATAATCTTAAAAAATACTTATTATAAATTTAAAATACTTATTATAAATTTTAGAAGAATTCTTTATTAGGTATTCAAAACAAGAATTTATTTTCATTTGAAGAATATTAAAGTTGATTGAAGAAGCAACTTAATATAATAAACAGATCGAATAATTTAATAATCTTGATTAAAATATATAATTATAAATTTACTAAGATTCACAGAATATATTTTGAATAAATTTAATGCTTTTGATGTTTTTGATAAACTTACGAGAGATTTGTGAATATATAAACTTTTGGAATACTTGAAATAAGTAATTATTACTTGCGTATACAGTATGTATTTTTCTGTATTTTCGAATAAATTTCATTAATGCCCATTTCTACCATCTAGATTAACTTTATCTCGGTTCAACTTCATCTTCCTATTTATAGAAAACATGAAGACTTAATGGAACCAAGATTAAAGTTAAACTGCATTGGAAAACGAGTATCAATAGCTTAATTATTGACTCGTAAAGAATTATATGCGATATAAATGTCCTAAAAAATTTAAATCACGAGAATTATTTGCATTATGTTGTTTTAGAATCAGGCTAAATGTTATTGACCAAGATAACGGCTTATGATACAGCGGATTAGAAAACCGGATCGATTACGATAATGAAATCGTATTTCTATATTAAATGCAAACTTTAAAATATAAAATAACATGCCATATGAAAGCAATTATCGTTGCGAAACGTTTATCGCTTAGTAACCGATTTGAAGTATTTCGAAATAGTCGCGCTTTGTGCGATAAATGTCTAATAATTAATATATATAATATAATAATTATATTTTTTATAATTTTTATTACGCCGAAAAATCAAGTTCATTCACATTGCATTTGAGACTGAACTTTTAAGTTTGACTGATTAAGAGGCTTCAAAATAATTCATGAAATATCGTTTTATTCTGAATCATTTTTAATTAAAAGAACAAGAAAATCTCCGACATATTATTTTAGAGGAATTTTATTTTTGAATACTAAATGCAATTTCGAAGTTTTTCAGCACTGCAAAAACCGCGGGAAAAAATCGGACAATTTTCGAACGTTAAATATTTTCCGACGTTTCTCATTCTCAAAGTCGACAGAAAGTAAACGACCGGGCGACTTTTTGAAGGCATGCCGAAGTGCCAGAACAGTTTCAACGATAATCACCACTTTCTGCCGACACTTTTCATTGTACCTACTCACCATCGTCGTCGCCTCTTCGCGCCGCTTTGGGAGTTTAAGTACGTTGATGTGGAAGTATAGAAGCTCACGCTCTCCTTCTCTCTCTCTCTCGATCCTTCTCTCTGGTACCCTCTTTTCGCTTCGAATTGTCGGAAACTTTATTCGTCTCGTACCCTCGTCACGAAAGTTAACCGTTCAACCCCCGAAGCAACCCCTGCTGCTTTCCCAACTGCCCTCTCCCTTCGAGCTCGTTCCTCACCCCGTATGTATTAGGTTGTTACGGAAGTTCCGGCTGGTTTTTGTACAGTAACAATTGCATCTGTGGATCCGACGGCTGCAGAACTCGAGAATAGTCTCGAGATAAATCTGACAATGCGGCGAACCATCATTCGAGGTCCAAGCTTGAGAATACTACAATTACCCAGCACGATAGATCATTTTTTTATCGAAAGAATTTGTTCAGAGATCTGTGGATTTTTTCCTATATGTAAAAAAGAAAGGAAAATTAATAGATGATAGATTATATTCGGATCAAAATTTTATGATATTTGCTATGTTTAGAAAGAAATAAAAATTCAGAAGGAAATAAGTATTAATGTTTTAACTAAAAATTTGTCAATATTTTAGTTTGTTTTAATTATTACTGATTGATTTGTCAATATTTTAGTTTGTTTTAATTATTACTGATTATATTAGTCAACAGATTTTGTTCAAAAAGTTAATGAATAAAACAAACAGTTAAGGCAATAATTTGAGATAAATATATTAATTATACAAGTTATTGAAAGATAAATAAATGATGATTATATTTGTTCCATTCTATATGACAAATAATAAAATAGTATAATTTAATATTAGATTACTCTATCGTGATTATTAATAATTGAACTCGATAGTCAATAATTCGTATGGTACTATAAATGCGGCGTAGCTCTATCATTCGCCTCTTCAATTATGCCTTACACTCTTTTTCCCAAGCACCCTGGAATTATTCCCATCGACCAACGTTATATCACAACGTTATGCTGCTATTAGAATATCTACATCTAATACGTTGGCGAAGAAGTAGACCGAATAAATAGCCGATCGGTTCGACGCAATTGCGCAACTGCACTTTTTACAAATATCTTCACTGTCGAACCTGTCGCTTTAAAATTTTTGCATTTGAGAGATTTGGCGAGATAATAGAATTTTCCGAATCTCTGAAAGCGGCTGGAATTTCCAATTCCAAGCGACACAGTTATACTATCGACCGGCATCGCGGCATTGTACCATTAGAATATCTACATCTAGTTTGTTCGCAAAGTAGTAGAACCTGCAGCGATACTATCATGGCATTATACTGCTATTAATTCTAACAGCATACAGAATGTATGGTAATCGGTATAGACTAAAGAAATATTGATTCCTCGTCACTGTAATAAGAACGTACATATACTACCAGTTTTAAACGATAAATAGCTAAAACAGAACAAAATAACTCTATGATTAACGGCTGACTAATGCTTCCATTATTTATCAAGTAATGTATCGTACGTTCAATATGTTCCGGAGTAATTATGACAGATCGTCGCGTGCGTTGTTTGTAGACTATTTCAGATGTAATATTCCATAAAATTTCTATACGCTAGAATAATTGCTTTTCCAGGGAAAGCTGTTTTGACAAATCGATTTATTCCAACAATAAATCTTATATCTTAATTTCAATTACATAATATATAAATTTAGAAATTAAATATCATTTTTCAGATAAAAATTTTCTTAAGTGATTTTAAGATTATTTTTTTTTATTATGTTATATTTCCATTTTTTATTTCCTCATTTCGACACGTTTTAATAATTACGTAAATTTTCTATATCATTTTTGTTTTTTTAAATTACGATGTTTTATCGACTTAAATTTCCTTTTTATTGCAACTCGATATTATGATGTATGGTTTCCTATGGTTTTCTATTCTACAATTAGCGAACTCTCTCTCTCTCTCTCTCTCTCTCTCTCTCTCTGTATCCGCATCTGGTTTATTCGTAATAACTAGAACGCACATGATCGTCTTGGGTGGTTTTCGTATCATTTCTCTAACGTTCATTCACAGGCGGATCGTTTATCAGCTGGCTAATTAATCGATACGACAGTGAAAAATTTATCCGCGTGTTACATTCGCTTTATCATGCATATAAATTATATTTGCAGTGACAGGGACGACCGTTATATCTCGATTCTTTATTGGTTATTTTATTCTTTCTATCAGTATTTTATTTGTAATTTGCAAGCTACATCGCACATAGTATGCGACACATGATATCTACTCATTTCATTCGTAACAGCATATGTCAACTTAATCCATCTAGAAATATCTTGTTAAAATATTTGTACGATCTATGTTAAAATCACGCAGAAATTTTTGTAACATCTACAAGAGTCAAAAAATTTATAAAACATCTATGTTGTGACATATAATATGGAACATATGATATTTATTCATTTCGTTTGTAACAGTACATGTCAACTTAATCTAAAAAATTTTGTAATATCTACAAGGATCAAAAAATTCATAAAAGGTTTATATTATCATACATAATATGCGACATAATAATTACTCATTTTGTTTGGAGATATGATAGCATTCATATCATCATTTAAGCCATCTAAAAATCTCCCGTTAAAAATATTTGTACGATCTACATTAAAATCTCATAAAAAGTGTAATAATATTTAAAAATGAGTCAAAAAGTTAAAATAAAAGTTAACGTCTCTTTTTCTTAATAAATGATGAAAGGAGTTTACGATACTGAAAGATCATAATCAGTTGGCAAAACAATACTCATATGCGATTGTATCTGCGATTATATAGCTGTTAAAACGTCATGGTTGACGTTGACATTTTCAGGACGGTTATATATTGCCGATACGCACCGCACTTTATGATACGCGCGCGTAGAACTCGCGACACAGCCTCGGCACTCCTTTTATCGCGTTTATTGTTTAGTTTCATTATCGGTCAACTCACTCGCTTAATTGCGGAAAAATTGCTACTGCATATCGCGCTTTACGAGCCCCTGCCACCGAGTTCCCGCCGCCTGATCGTTGTTATAAAGTCGCCCTGGCGTTAACGATCGCGGCAATTTATTGCTTAACGCCGGCGAGATAACGCAAATAGAGACACGCTCGAGCGTGACGAGTGAGCTAACCGGATAATTAG
Source organism: Atta colombica (assembly GCF_001594045.1). Taxonomy (NCBI): domain Eukaryota; kingdom Metazoa; phylum Arthropoda; class Insecta; order Hymenoptera; family Formicidae; genus Atta; species Atta colombica. The sequence continues at coordinate 2,081,591 of NW_017259375.1, forward strand.
AGTATCGATACTTAGAAATTCAGGCTGCGAGTTGGACGAGTCGTTGGCCGACTTTTACAATCATTTGCCTTGGCTTTTCTAGACGAACGGCGATATTAAACGTCGATTAATGATATGGCTACTTCAATTTATAGTTGCTTATAATAAATTCTAATAATTTATTCCTCGCAAAACAGTATGCAATTTCGATATTACAAATTAGAACGTTTAAAAACGAGTTAGATTTAAATATGATTAAGAACATTACATTTTTAGTGTTTAGAAAAACGAGTTAGATTTAAATATGATTAAGAACATTTTCTTGTAGTTTCTAATAGTTACAAATATAATTTATCTTTATTTGGTTTCCACATAAAATTGACTGAGTCTTTTATTATTGCATGATCGCGTTATTAACTTTCTAAACAAAGCATTTTTATTCTTAGTACATATGTTTATATCGAATACTGTATTGCGAAATTTGGATTAACATCACAATAACTTTTCGGTAAAAATTGCGCACTGCAATGTATCGAGAACTTTTTTAGCGTTATCATATGCGTCTGAAAGAAGAGACTAATTAGTCAACTTTTTCCAATGGCAAAAGAGACATCGCACACCTGCAGTGATTTAATGAGTTTGGACATTCGGTCGTGGACTTGCGAAATTCATTTTACGAGTGCTGTATTGTTGCGATTGAAATTTTTTTTATTAATCTTCTACTTTTCTTAGTTATATATTTTACATCTTAGCAATTGCATACTTTATAATCTTATTAATACAAAATTCAGTCCATATCTTCCATCCATATCTTCGTTTATGCAGTTTATTGTTATAAGGATAGAGAATCGTAGAAGAAAAATATAAGATCGTTAAAAGAAAAATATAAAATCTTTTATAACGGAAGAGAGAGACAAAAGAATTTTCTTCTCTTTATATATTCTTTATATATATTTCTTTATACATTGGAAAACTTGAAAAAAAAAAATAAAAGTTTGGATTGTGTATATCTCACGTAACATAAAATGAGAAAAGTTTAAAGTTTAATAAATATCGGAATTTCTTTTATAAATGAGATCTCTCTCTCTCTCTCTCTCTCTCTCTCTCTAATTTAAAATATTATTCTTTATTATTAAAAATTCTTTTACTATTTCATTTCCTTGCAATAGAATTTTTCTCAATATCTCATTTTTCTCCGTTACGAAAATTTTTCTTAATTTCTAAATTTTTTTTGTGAAACATTTTTATAAGGATATGAATATATTCCACATTCTCAGATACTTTAAGACAAACTATGATGGACGAGAGTAAGAGCAACTGAAAGAGTCACGAAATCCACTAAACTTTGATATGCACTTAATGATTTTACGAGGAAGAACGTAGGAGTTAGCGTAATTTAAAACGGAAGTTGGGTAACTTTATGAGAAGGATATATAACTAAGATTTGAGTTTCGGGTTACTGATAGTGTTATTGAGAAAAGTTCGATAATTTTCTTTCCAAACAAAGTCTATCCATTCCGGTAATATTTTAGGCAACTTCCGCGATTCTATCTCTTCATCGTGTAACTTTCGCACGAGTGCTATTAAATCACACTTCGATACTGCAGACATTATTTATCGCGAAAATATATCAATAAAATTATTAGACTTTTCTTCGTCAAAAATATGATTTTTCCGAAAAATATTTTCTCGTCGATTCCTACAAATTATGTCTAGGAATGTCCAAAACACCCTCCCCCCCCTCCCCCAAGTTCGACTGAGTTAAAATAAATCTGTATTTAATTTAGGTTTTTTTTATCTCTATTGTTCGCTGCTCTTTATGTCCTTCATATTTTATACCGAAAGATGACCAACTTTGCAGATATCCCAACATTTTTATGGATTTTACGTTACTTTTTCAAGATTATTCTTGAAAAACTCTTTTAAGTCATAAAATGTATGGCATAAGAAAAATGAGATATACCTTGTAAAAGCGAATTGCAGTACGTAATCTCATCTTTGGACAGAAAATCCCCCCGGGTGGCGTGTATAAAGGGCCATAACCACACAGCCTGCTTACCGGACGAGAGCAACACAACTTGGCTCCGTTTCCAGAATACCTCATGGATAGACAGGTACGCGTGTAGAATCGTGTGTCAGACGGTGTTGTAATTGGCTTAATATCTTATCGGATAACAAGCATGCGCGCACGCTCTCATTCAGTCCAGTAAATCGGACGTGTGGTGTGGGGCGAAACTCGTCGATCGGCGTTTAATCTTTGCCTTCATGCCGCCGATAGAAAGTGATATTGCGCAGCGATAAAAGGAGACACGACGTGAGAATGCCTTTTGGGAGTAATTAGGGATAGCCACGGCACTTTGATAACATCCTTCTTTTAATCTCAATTACTAGCATATTTTGCTGTTTGACTTATCGAATTCGATATCAAATAATAATATCGTCTTCTTTTGTAAATTTTTAAAATTTTTCAAAATTTAATTTTTGAATCTTGGTTATAATTTTAAGATTCAATCAAGATTTATTTAAAATCAGTTAAATAAGAATCTGTTTTTTTTTCTCTTTATATACTGAGAGAAAAATGTTTTTCATAATTTTGATTATAATTACATGTCGACTACTAATTACATATCATGGTTATTATCGCTACAATGTTAGTGATAATAACTGAACAGCCTTAGCTAAAAATATTAGGCACTTATTAATCATTGTTCAAGTTTTAGCTTAAAAATTTATTTATGATGATATAATGACTGTAAATTATTTTTTCAAGTTTATTTACTCTTCAAATTTATAATGCCGATAGCCAACAGATGACAATGCATATGTATATAAAAAGAATTTCAGATAAATAAAAAAATACAGATGCATAATATTTTTTATCAAAACAATTATAGTAAAGAAAAAAATATCAAAAACTTTTCTGATTTAGCAAACTTCGTTTTTAAGAAAATAATTCTATCTTGAATACGTCCGTTATCGATAGAAATCGATTGTGAGACATTGGGAGATGAATCTTATACAACGGACTTTCGGCGCGATTTCTCGTGAGACCTTGGAGCCTGATCAAGTAAAAAGTCGACATGCATGACTCGTCTCTCACCTCATCTTCTTTGAAAAAGAAGACGCGGATATCAAGGAGGAGTCTCAATTACCTCGCGTACCGTAACACGTTCGAGCAAAGCACGCAGCCTTGAGACGGTAACTTTCCTCATTCGTCGAACCTTTATACCCAACTAATAATGCATGCCTCTTTATCACCGTCCGAATCTTGGTAATTACGATCGTTAATGTCGCGTCTCGTTAGAGACGCCGTTCTCGCCGCGGCATCACGGAACCACGATAATTTCTCGCATCCAATGTGGTTTCGTGAAAGATAAGGAGATGCATCTTCCTCTTGCATGATATTTTTTATTAATCCTCCACCGACAATGTTAGATTTTAAAGGTACAGTCAAGTTGATTGTGAATTCTGGGGGATGAATTTAAATTTGTAAAAAATAAGTAGAATACAATTCAATTCTTTTGTGATAAATTTGTTGTTAAAGCACAAATATATAAGAATTTTTTTAGATTTTTATATAATCCGGTGAGAAAGAGAGAGAGAGAACACAATATAAAAATTTACACTGAAGTTAGATTGTGGATGAAAATTTTATACAGTCGATGGAAAATTAAGAAAGATGGAAGTTATACGGCGCAAATTTATTTTATCTTAAAATGACAACACTGTCATAAAATAATTTAATTTGTTAAAAATAAATTTAAATTTTCTTTTTATATGGCAGAAATATTATTGGATGATAATATTTTGACAGTTCTGTTCCAGTTATCTCACACGAAGTAATAACAGGTTGCCCTTCTGTAATTCAGTAATAATATTATTAAAATTTTATTTTCTGAAACATCTGAATCTGTAAGAGTTATATAGTGGAATCTCTCTCTACTACATGTATAATTATTTATTATTCAATTAGTGTAACAAGCTTTTGTAGATCACTCGCGGAGATTATCTTGTATAAAAAGGTTTATGCAAACGCAACTTTTCTTTGGCTTCGTTATGTATCACTTAATACAAACAGGTTTCGCGTTTGCGACACGGAAAGCCTCAGATATGTAATAAGTAAATCCGATTGAACTTCCTCGTTATCTTAATTCATATCCTATGATTTATGGATCTCTTATCTTCGCATCACCAATCTTTGATTTATACGGATGTACTATGAAATTTCGCAAAGGATGCGTTCGCGTTCGTTGGATTTCGCGATATGCATGTGTTATAATCAGGGAAAGAAACAACATGAGAACGTGCGGCGATTTGCGATGTTTAACATGCACGAGACATAATTTCCGAGCTCTGAAACACGTGAGTGTGCTTCACTCTGGGTCGCCGGTAAGGGAGCGAGTCGGTCAGACTCGGAAAACGTGTTATTCAAATGAGGGACTCGCAATAAAAACGGCAGGTCGTAATGAAATGACACATTGAATGAATAAACTGAGTTTAAAGCTTGTCCTCTTTTCCCTTGTGTTATTGCTAATATTTCCCTGCTTTGACATTACCGGACTGAATATTAAGTTCCCTCATTCTCTTTCCATTTATGAGTTTTTCTGTCAATCTAGAGAACGGTTTATTTTTTCGTTATTATATTCGATTGAAATCTATTTACGTTTGTCTTAAATTGTGCCAAATTTGTTTTAAAATGCAAATAAAAATGCTTTTTAAATAATACTCGTCGACAATGAATTTGTCAAATGTTATTTTTACTGATTTTTATATGTTTCTTTTTATTCTGAAAATTTATCTTTATGGATTCCACTTTTTTGTAACCGACATACAGTGAGAAAAAAATGGTTGCAATTTTAATTATAATTTATATAATTTAATATAAAAAAAATTTAATATAAGAAAAATAACAAAATTTTGTCGACTAGTATTCAATGTTATTAATAAAGACGAAAAATAGAAAAACGTTTTTCAATGTTGTATTACCGAGCTCTATGCGACACGAATATGTCTCTTTTGTCAGGATTGAAATGGGACGATAATAAATCCCATGCGTGGCGAGATGGCTTATCTTGTCAGGCGAGTCGACAATACGTGCCTTCCTTCGCAGAGCGCGTGTTCTCGTAGGACAAATGCGATCATTGTCGCGCTGCGCGGAATCGCACGAGGCCGCGTGGCGTCAAATTAGTTTTGCCGCACAACGGAGTTAATATCGATCCGTCGCCGGTAAGTCGTTCATATTGTCGGAGCTTTCGCTCCGCTTCGTAGTGCAGGAGTTATCACGACTTAGCGGAAGTGTGGAGTTATAATCCTGCGCCCTTCGCGCCCCAAGAAACCCCGGTAATCCTCCATCCGGGGATTACCGCCTCCAAGCACTTACGGCGATTAGTTACAGCGGAATGCGACGGTCCCTGCGGAAAGCGAGATCCGCATCCGGTGTGCATAACAAAGTGCAGTAATGGCGCCTAATAGAGTTCTTAACAAATGAGATAAAAAAGACTTAAATATCTCAATACTTTTTGAAATTCTTCTTTTTTTCGCAGCATGAAATTCTTGCCTTTGAAACAAAATGTATAATTTTGGCCAAAAATATTAGGCACCTTATTAATTATTTACAGTTAAAAACTTAAAAATTTATTCATGGCATTTGCTGTAAATTATTCTTTGTCTCTCCTTTAAGCTCATATAAATATATAATGTCGGTAACCATACTCTCTCTAAATTCTTTGGAGTGAAATCTCATGCTAAAGAATGGAAATTGGACCAGTTCTGAAAAAGAGGCTCAATTTTTAATCTTTAAAAGTGAGATTTACTAAAAAAATTTTCGAGAGTCGGTAAAGCGGTCGAGTAGATAAAGCTAGTCTACCATGAGATTTTAATCCGGATCTACAATAAGAATTTTAAGTCTTAAGTCATAAGAAATTGATCAACTACAATAGAATGCGAGGAAAATAATTATGATTGATCAATTTCTTAAGGCTTAAAGCTTAAGTTTCACGCCTTAAAATCCCATTATAGACACCGCTTAACAGTTGTAGGTTTAAGATTCCAAATAAATGAAAGAAATAATGTACCTAATATTTTTTTACCAAAGTACATTTTTTATTGATTAGCTATACGGAAAGATTGAGTCATTTTCTCAAGTTACTCTGATGATATAATTTCATGGATTATCTTGAGGATCAGAGCAAATAAGAACAACGTGCCTTTTATTAACTTTCTCTTTTCCTCATTTCCTTTCCTCGGCACTCTCTTTACTCAATTAGTTCACTTGACGATGTTTTTTAATATTCTTTTAAGCAATTATATTTTATCCTATATTTTATTCTTTTTTACTTCGCCGGAGGTTCTTGACTTTCGATTCTCGCGATTGTAGCATTAGTCGGAAAGATAGTAACGAGTAAAGTCGGGAAGAACTTAGATTGCGCTTCGAAGCTGTCCCTACCATGCATTTATCATTACAGCTATTTTGCACAATCCACAGTGAAACTACTGAGACCGTGAGAAGTATTGTTATCGTAAATTAACCTCTGAACTGAAAACATATTTCTTAGAAAAGAAACACGGAACTTAATTATCATTCATTACATCTTATTGTGCAAAGAGACCACATAAAAGACAGAGGAAAGGAAATGTCACGAATATATATGTAGATGACGGAACTCAATAGAGAAATAGTTATTTTAACACTCAGCATTTTTTTTCCACAAGCCACGGGCGCTTACAAGCTACTTATAATTCACAGCATTTCTCGCGGAAATGGCGTCCATTTTTTTTTATCTTTGTTTGAATAGTCTATGCTAATTCGTACAAAGGAGAGAATTGTCGCCGGAAAATGATGCCGGTAAAGGACGAATGTTACGAGTGGCATTTTGTCGAGAAACACTCGTGCCCGGAAAGCATGAACGCGACCTCAAAGAAACTCGGCTTTGCACATAGAGTGGATTTAAAGAACGAATATAGTTTGTACGAGTGTTATATTCTCTCGACATAAGATAATGTCTCTACAAATCGACATATCAAGAACATGCGGCTTAGCTCGATAACATCGTTGATTGTTGAGTAACCAGATAAAATATTAGCAATTGAACAGTTGTCAAAGTAAGTCTCGGAGCATTGCTCGCCTTTATTGATCTATGTGCTTGCTCTCTCTCTCTCTCTCTCTCTCTCTCTCTCTATCTATCTATCTATCTATCTATCTATCTATCTCTCTCTCTCTATCTCTCACAAATACATTGAAAGTTTTTGTTATTTGTCAACATGAGTGTATAATTAAATAATTGTAGATATTTTATTAATTATTACTGCTATGTTATTTATACTAATTACATTTATAATTATATTTATATATATTAAAAAGGATATGGCTGTCTTGAAAATAATTATAAAACATATTCCTTTTAGTATAGAACTATAATTATTATTACCTACTAACATTATAACAGTAATTCTCGTAGCTATAATTATTGCACCATGCAATTATATAGTCACAAATATCACCTTTCTTTCTGTATATAATTTTTTTGCAAGATAATTACATGAAGAAATTAAACAGGAATTAATTTCGGCAATTTATTTAATTAAAATATAATATTTCTATATGTCAGTAAAGAGTTATTATCTTTTATCATAATCTTTAATTAAAAATGATGAACTTTAATATACATTATTTTTATCGTCGTAATAGAACTTTCATTATAATGCAACGTGTCCATAATATTATTTTGCCGCGTTGCTCGTTTAAACACTATAATTATATTAAACTTTCTAAAGATGAGTGTAATTTTGATTAGTTTAAGAGTAAATTTGATCAATTTATAGAATTAAATACACATCATGTTCTGCTCGATTTGTATCAAGAAAAAATCATTATGTCGTTGAGACAGGTCTCTGTGGTCGTTCAACGTTGCAATATCGATGATTAAATATTAAGTGCCATCTTTCGATCACCTATGCGGAAACGAATGACACTCAAACGGCTCTTAGCTGCTCAAACAGCTGCAACGAACAGCACAATGTGTGGGCTTAATCGCATGTCATTTTACATTGATCGGCGACGGATGGACTTATTATCGATGTAACCCGCTTTATATCAAGGCGATAGTGCGCCTCTATAATAATCTGTTCGTCGCTTAAAATATCCTGTCGATGCGAACTTCTCGCGTGTCTCCATACTATTCAATCGTATTTTCGGCGATCGATCGTACAATTACAAGGCGCTTCGACGTCGAAGATACGATTGTGACGATATTAAGAAATTGAAAATGATCACGCGTTCTTCCAAGCCAAGCTAGATTTTATCCCGATGGAAATTAGTTTACTCCTCTCTCTTTTCCTCTTCTCCGCATAATCTGCATAAGGACTATTGAGCTCCACATTCACTATAAATAGCCAAATGCAAGCCGAGTGTGGTCGAGTAACAATGTGTGTGCATCATAATATATTGAGGATCATATCGCTGATCCACACTGGCCGTACTCAACGTGTTAATTACACGCCACGATTTCGCGCCAATTGCCCGAAGTCATGATCGCTTCACATCCCGTGTATCGTGCAGCACGTTGACACGTTAGTTAACTGTCTTGAACTCGCCACATATTACATACAGTTATTGCCACGGCGATGCCAACTTGGCAATTACGAGCACGTAATCTCTGCGAGATCGGTTGTTCACGATCGACCTTAAAGTCAGTTCACACAATTGGATTTTAATGATTACTTTTAACGACGTTTGATAGACATCCAAGAATTGGATACTGTTTCTTATGTAGATTGACAAAATGTAACTGTAGAACGCGTAAAATTATTGATGCTAAATTCGACCTCGATGATCTGTAAAGATAATCTTACGTTTTATATTTAACAGATGTATTATTATTATTATTAACGAAATAAAAATTCTTACTAATTACGTGAAGGAATTAAATTGCAGAGATTAACTTCGATAATTTATTTAATTACAAGGTAATATTCGTATGTCGGTAGAAAGTTATTATCTACGTAAGGGATCTATTATAGAGAGTTCTGTCTTTAATTAAAAGTAATGAATCTTAATTCTCAATAGGATTTTATAATACTTGTTAATGAAATTATTTTATGTTGTGTTTACTCGAGTAATATCTATAATCATACTTTCTAAAGATGAATGTACGATTTCGATTAATAAGATTGGATGTTTGTTACGCTTCAATCAATATTTACGTTAAACAAAAATTATATAAGTACTTAAAAAATTCTTAAAAATTCTTTTGTACATATTTAAAATTATATTTACATCATGTAATATTAATATATATAAGCACACAAAAAAGTTTTGTACCTATTTTAATCTAACACTTGATGATTCTTTACAATTCTTTTTAATTCTTTAATTCTTCACAATTACTGCACGTACTATTATAATATAATTAAATAATATTGAAACCTAAGAATTTTTCAAAAAATCTTAAGCTACAAAAATTCTTTATATCGATTTTTATAGCAATTATATTGGCATTTTATAAATAAGTCGATTTTAAGAGAATCGTTTTACTTCAAGCTTTTAATAGATTAGTGTAGAATTAAGAGAGTGAGATCTTATAACGTAAAATACATCGGTGCGAACGAACTACATGTCAGTTACGCCAATGGCAGTTCTCTCGGCTACGGAGAATGCGCGGCACTAGCCACCTGCATTTTATTGCTTCCATTAAAGTCGATCGCTGTAATGCGCTCCCGGGTAACAAAGACGAGTTTTTCTCGTAATTGCCTGGCAGTTAACGAATCCCGCCGCGCCGTCTTACCGTTTCTATTCCACCGCGTAGCCCTTCCTCGAGAGAGATCACGATATATACGTTAGGTGTACGTTTACCATAATTATCCGACATTTTATCTATCGATTACCACGTACGTGGAAACAGGTGCCGACTTAATGTAATTAGCGAAGATTTCTGTCTCGCCATCTCTCGCACTTTATTGCTTCCTCCATGCGCCGCTCGTACATTTCCCTCTCTTCCTTCGGGCTTAACCTGTCGTGTTTTACACGTTACACGGGATCTCTGCGAATCATCGCTGTATCTTTCCTGTCGCGCAAACCAGAAATGAAAGCAAGAAAAGGGGCAACGACTTTGATGCTGAGAATCGCAGGAATCTTAATAAGTAAAAATGTAATGCAAACGTTCTAGGAGAGAATTTGCAAAGTCATTAAAAATGCGAAGCAATGCTGTTGGATATTCTTTTATTCTGTCCCGCGACAATACAGCGTAGTATCTCGATTACACGGTAACGGTCACGGTATATAGCAGTGTGCCGCCGGGAGGATCCGCAAGTTACACGCTTTACAGGACCGACGGTCGCCGTTACAAGGCGATTAGTCCGGGCAGCTCATTTTTCTTTCTCTCTCCACTCTCGCTACGTTCTGCTTTAACACGTCGACGAGTCACGATCGGATCGGCCTTTTCTTCTTTCCATTGGAACGAGCCAGCTGCCATTAGACGGCGGCTCCTTGCAGCTGCCGGCGTTACTTGGTTATAAATTTTTCAGTCAACCATTTGGTTGATTGCGCCGATGGTTATTTCAGCTTTTTTTTGTAATATCTATCCTGCATGCCCTCTTCGAAATGGTAACGAGGAGAACATTTAACGATAAATCCGCATGTGATCCCAGAATAGCGATTTAAATTCCATTGACGAATCTAAAATTTATGTCGTTGCGCGAGCGATCAGTGACAAATTTTCAGCTGCATTTCTGGAGGTCAAAATGAGCCCGCATGCTGTATATAAATTTCTTATCATATCTGTAATTTCGTAATAAATAGGTGTTGACTTGTATATTTCCGTCGTATGTTTCAGGGTAAATGTGGGCGTATAAACTTCGAGTTTTGTTTGCTTAACGTGAAGCTCATGCTCAGCAATAACAAGCAAGACGAGCGTGAACTGCGATAATACAACAACATAATTTAATACGCTTTATTTTGGATAAAATTAAAATTTCTTCATTTTCTTTGAGAATTCTTTTTTTTTTTTTTTTTTTTTTAAATTATTAAGTTATTGAAGGATTAACGTTTGGAAGTTTTAATGCTAGTAATTTTAGCAGTCAAGACATTCTCATTTCTCGAAGGTATTTTATTTTATTCCTATCTCTCTTCGGATTTACGAGTCGACGTATAACAATTTAGTTGTCATTTTACGTTACGTGGTGCAGAATTTTTAGGTTGGCGGAAAAGTGGATGATGCGTTAGAAGGTTAAGACCTTCATCACCGTTGATAACCGGTTTCCGCGGAGAATTGCTTCTGTAACTTTAGTTTCCGACTGAGTCTCGTTGAGATCAAACATCTCGTATGCCCTAAGGGTCCTCGTCTTGCTCTGAGATTCCTGCACGCTATGTATGTGATTTAAAAGAAACCAAAGACAGATATTATGAAGTAATTCGTATTTTAGTTGTATACAATTTCTTATTAAGTGAGCTTTGACGTGCGTTCCTATATTACGTGTTCCTTGCTTTTCAAGAACATTATTCGTAATACTTCTGTGTGGAACTTTTTCCTGGTTTTCTGAAGCTGTACAGAAATTTCTTTTTTTCTTAGACAATTTGCTTTTCTTCCCTTCAAATACCGAAGGTATATTTGATACAAGTTTCTTTGAGCTTTGAATACCTGTATTTTGGATCTTTGTATTATATTATTAGGACCCGAAATTTCTTCATCTCAAAGTAAATTGTGGAATTAACATGAAACATGATGTTCAAAATCTCTGAATTCTGTAATTTTAAATCTCTAAATCTCAAAGGACTTCAAATTTTGTCCTAAGATTTCTTGTTATCTAGATTCTTGGTTCGAAGAACAATCGACGAGAAACATTAAAGGAACGTTAATTTTCAAAAGTTCTTTAATTTATGAAATATTAAGTTCTCATAAAAAAGTTGGCAACGATAAAAATATATTTTATGATTTGTTATGAATATTATCTTAAAATTATTTAATGCGAGTTAGCTGGAATATTTTTACATCCTAACGATGATAACATGTAAATTATTGATAAATATTATTTTGTATGGATATTCTTTAATGTATTTTTAAAAATATTCTTTAGATATTAAAGAAACTTTAAATATGTGCATGCAATTTCTGTTGAAAACCCAACAAAAAGCGTGTATTAATTAAAGTATTTATTTTTTAGAAATATTTTATCATAATAAAGCTATTTAATTGAGGTATAAAAACATCATTTTAGATGATTGTTTAAAAAAAATCAGACTACTATTCCTTAATTAAACTTTTAATATAAATGTGAGATAATTATAACAGATGTTAATAACAAAAAAATTTAGACATTAGCATTTATATACCGCCAGCAATGTTTATACACTCAACGCTTTATTAGTGTGCAAGCGAGATCGAAAGAGGATGGTATGAAAAAAATTTGTATAAAATTCGAACCATGCGACGAGAGCGCATATACACACATCCACAAAGAGCATCCCTGAAATACAAGGCGCGTATCATATCCCCGCGAATTCATCTCGATGCATGCTCGTTCGTCATGCGTGTGCATTCGTGCGCGTGCAACATACGGATTATGCGTGCATGTACGTAAATCGCGCGCGTAGATTAACACCGTGCACAGCGTTACTTGTTAACTTGTTACATGTTCGTTCATCGTGCATTGCCGTGCATTGCCGTGCATTGCCGTGTATCACCACGCTATAAACGGGTGAGTAGAAGTGCCGAGAGGAGGACGAAGTGGCAGCAGGGGGCCATTTCACTCGTGTTGGTTGCACATTCGTGCGACTCGCACCTATGAATATATTCATGAGCGGTGAACATGGCGCCCGGAGCTCCTACCTTCCACCCTGCCTCGCTCTTTCCCTTGTCAGCCTCCATCTGTTTCTTCCTCCTCCTCCTATTCCTCCTCCACAGTTCCTCTTGCTCGTCCTATACCGGCGGCCGTAATCGAATCGGCCCATCATTTGATCGGCAATTAAATTAATAACCGCATGGTCTCACGACAAATCAGAGCGCTTCTCCCTGCCGCCGATTTTCTCGCCGTTCATAGATCCGGATCAACTCACCGGATATCCGAGTTCTTATCGCGCCGTTGCTCAACACTACCATTGTTGTTTAAGGATCATTACTTCGTTCTTGTTGCTATCGCCGGAGGAAGCCTGGGAGCCATATTGCAGTCGGAAACCCTCCTTAACTCTTTCTTCCTCTCTTTCTCTCTTTTGTTTTTCTTTATCCGACCTGGCTCGCTCTTGCTCTCTCCATCATGCTTTTATTCGCGTTCGGCTTCTTCCTCGATCTTCCCTTCTCTTTTGCTTTCCTTCTGCTCCCTTGCGGTTTTCTACCTACCGGGTGGCACACAACGTGTCGCGCACGTGCTACCGCGTTTTGTGCCAATTCGATGGAAATCGCTCGCGTGTCGGAAATCGTTTCTACGAGCGGATTTTACGACGTCGAACGTCGTGACAGACACCGACATGCATCGTCGTTACACGCTCGATATTCCTATAATTTTCTATATGTTACATTGAGCACATCTTTTCTCCATTTTTCTTTAGAACGATAAAACTGCTAGCACAAAATGTCCTCGGTGAATTTTATTCCATCTCATTATTGGAAAGCTCACATTAGATTATATTCCGCTAACGAAGTCTTAAAATCATTTGGGAATGAAAGAACTTTAACGTATAAAAAATATTCACAAAAATAAATGATCATCACACAAAATGTCCTTAGCGTGAATTCATTTTACCATTATCGAAAAACTCACACATTAGATTATATTTTACTAATGAAGTAAAATTAAATGTTCTGAAATAAAAGACTTACAAAATACAAAAATTTGTGTTTTATAATGCACTCTAAAAAAAGTACAGTAACGAAAAAATCTACAGTAAAATGTGCGATTGTGAAATATATACTATTAAAGTCATAGGTAAATCAAATTGATTAGTCAAGAATAGTGACTACCTATATAAATGATTTAAAATAATTCACATTATATCCTATTTGAATTGTTTTTAATCATTTATATAGGTGATCATTACTCTTATTCATTATGTTGTTAATCTAACTAAAACAATGGAGTTAAACAATTCAAGAAAATTTGTATTAATTTGTATTAATTTGTATTAATTTGACTCATATTAATTTATTATTTACTAAGTGCATTTATTATTTACTAAGTGCATACATTAATATGAATGTTGTTTACTTTGAAACTAACCATAGAAATGGATCGACTTACATTTGACATGAAAGTTGAAAATAACAGAATGTTATTAAACTCAAGGGATTGGATTACCATTGTTCTTTTGATACGTGACAGTGTATATAATCACGACCGATTGAATGATCTGAAACGTACGAAGCCATGCATGATACACGATATACAACTGTATATCGTATACGTGTAAAAGTGTAGATGTATAAAATATTATAAAGTAGCGCGCCACAGTGTTCGTGAAAACCTCTGAAAGAAATCGACTGCTCGTCATTCCCCAAGTGAACGGTCCGGAATTTCTTTACACTCCGTATTTCCGTCTTCCGTTAACCTCACGTGTGACACTTCTTTTTGTGTAAATAAATTTACACGCTTCTTTTTTTATTCTTCCTTCTATTTTCGTGCTTGTTTTCTTTTCTGACTTCTTTCAGCCTACATTCCTTCTTGCTTTCAATGTACTTCATTACACTCCTTTCCATCTTTTGTCCTTTTTTCACATGTTTTCTCTTTTTCTCTCAGAAACATCATGAGCATTTCCGTTTTCCTCATAGTTTTCCCTATTTCCTTTTTTTTCTCCACCTAGCACTCTCATTACAAAATTTATGAAACCAATTCTTCGAGTGTATATGTGTTCTCATAAATGACATTCATCTCTTCAACTAAAGAAAACACGCATAAAGACTTCCACCGTCTCGTTATTATAATTTTAGCATTTACAATTTCTTTGACATTTTTGATTCTATCTTTTCTGAATATTTCTTTAATCAATCATACTCTGTCATCGTATTGTTATATACTTATGTGCTCATCATATTTTCTCGATGTAATAGATCTCTTTGTATAATATATCTTCTTTCTTTTTCTTTGACAAATGTTTACATTTTTTTAACTATACGAGATTTATCTCCAACTGTGCACTACTTATTTGTATTGTGTTCTGCTGCATTCACGTTTATTTCTTGATATAACATAATCATATCATGTGCCATTTCATCGTATGCCTAAAGAATACACCCTAGTCCCAAGGCGAGATAAAATTCCCTGTCTTTTTCCCACCTCCTCATCGTAAGGGACAGAAGGTCTGGATTGACTCGTGTTTCCCCTTCACGTTCATCTCGGGACCCTCGTAAAGCTGTCTTTCTCGGGCTTAGGGAACAAGCAGAGTTCGCAATGGCGAGATTTCTCTTCGAAGCCCTTCTCTTCGAACTACCTATCGGAATGCTGCTGGCTGTTCCCGTGACACCATACTCGACTAGCTACAGGCGACACGTCTTCTACGCGGCTTGTTTTCGCCGACAATCTCGAGGATGAACGGGCCGATAACTCTATTATATTTCTCCAACGAAGGAATATCTCGTAAAATAGAAGAGAGTAAAACGATGCCAAATTGCGGGCGCTAAATCAAAAAAACTTTTATATAGCCGAGCTCAATATGGAACGAGCCATTGAATATTTATTCAGGTGTCTTTAAAAGTGTTGGATATCTACTAAAAACTAATGGATCGCGTAAAGAAAGTAGTCTGGAAGATAAGGATGTATATACAGGGTGTTTCTTAAATAATGTTCGACATTTTAGAAGTTGCTGTTAAAAGAATTAAAATTATTTTTTTGAAGAAAATAATATATTATGAAGAATTAAAAGAAAAGTTTAAAAATTAATATTTTATATCCAATTTGTTTTCGAAGTATTAACATGAAATTTGGTACTAGTCGATACATATCTTTAAATTAAATTAATCATGATTCGTTAGTTATATTAGGCTAAAAAAGTTTTGTCGTTTTTCCAACTATAAAATTTAACAACTGTAAAATTTAATTTTATATGATGCGAATTACCTGACGGATTGCAATACTTATGAGATTGAAAACAAAAATGCACTATGGAGACTAATTATATATCGAAAATTGAAAAGGAGATACAACATTGTGAAAATTGATTCGGAAATGAGTATTTACTTTTGTATTTATAAGCTGTATAAATTATTTTAAACTTGAAGCAACCAAAAAATATGTCAGGCTTTCAGAAAAGGTATAGCCTTAAATTTATACAAAGAATATATATAGTGAATAACTAAGATTGTTACTCATTTCTGTGGGGCAATTTACACAATGTCATTTCCTTTTCAATTTTCTACGTATAAATAAACTATAATGTGTCTTATTTTCAATATTATTGACCCTTAACAATCTCGTAACAATCTATCAAACCTTTTGCACACATCACATAATATACATTAAACATAATTCTAGAAACGACAAAATTTTTTTGATTGTCTGATATATCTATCCATAATACTTATATCATTAATATTTTTTCTTTTTCTATTTAAGATGAAATATATTTCATGGACAAAAATAGGGAATATATATAAAATGTGCGTGTATGTGTGTGTACACACAAAATATTTATTTTATAAAAAATTATGATAATGCATATTAATCTTATAAAATTATTTATATATAAAAAAATATATTTTTTTTATAAGCGCATATTTTATAAGTTTATAGGCGGATGAAAATGTGTGCTATATCATAAAAGCTCAGAGAAAAGCTATCATGGAAAGCTCAGAGGATTATATAACATTGTCTCAAATCGTCACTATCATTTAATGCTGAATCTCTGTACTTATAACGATCATAAAAACATTAGAGGCAAGCTCTTACATTGCGTAATACTATACTAAATGACCCATCCGCTTTGTCGATTATACGCACTGATTGATCAGTTATTTTTAAGAGACATAAAGTCGCTTTTAGAAAGATAGATATCGATATTTATATACATCAGACAGATGTCGCCGGATAGCAATTGCCATCACTATCGCTATCATCACCATCATCACCATCACCACCACCATCACCACCACCACCACCACCACCACCACCACCACCAACACCACTACCATCACCAATACCATCGTTGTCGTCAGCATCGATCGATAACAGTGATGATCATGCGTCGCTCGTAAATAAAACGTAAGGAGAATGTAAAACATGGGGCTGATATTACCCGCTGTCGCGCTTATACGAACTCGTATTCCCAGAGTATATATACACCGGGTATACTCTCACCATCTCTCTCTCACGAAACGTCTGTCCCTCCGTTTCCGCCTTCGTGTTTCCTCCTCGGTGGTACCCGTCCCCGTCCGTTACTTATATTCGCCGGTCTCCTCTCTCTGCCCTTCGCCATGGTTTCTTCCATCTACGTTGCAGGCTCGAAATGGCAGTAAACCCAGTCCTCTATACCCGATCATAAAATAGTTACAACTCGCCCTCACCGCCTCTCACGCCTTGTACACATGTGCACAATGCACAACGAGCAATACACTAAAATGCACACACGTACACAATGCATAGCAAGCAATACACTAAACTGCACACGTACACGTGTATGCGTGTGTAAATACAGCTTCCCACACACTAAACATTATGAACATTGGCGGATTCAGAAGTTTGTCAAGGGGAGTCATTGGCGCCTAGCAAGCGAAAATTTTTTTTAAATCGAATATTAAAAGATAAAATATTTAAATTATTGACATTATGATTACCTGATGAAAAAGTATTATTTAAATGTAATTAAATATAATTCATAAAACGTTTTACTTAAAATTATGTTAATATAAAAAAGAATATAATATAATGAGAATATAATGCTCTCTCTCTCTCTCTCTCTCCCTA